>NC_133117.1:20474005-20574005 GCF_022965805.1 Primulina eburnea
TTTTGAAAGGTCTCATCATTTAATTTTTTTTTTATTTTAAAAGCTCGCCATGTTTGATCGTATGTTTGCCGGATTCATGCAACTTTGTTATTATCATAATAATAACGCACAAACTCATTATTTATAACATATCATGCATATATTATAAACAGTAAACAAACAAGGATGATCAATCGCCCCAATACTAATGGACCGTGTGAGCTAAACACGGGCCTAGGTCCAATCCTAGGAAAATGCACGGGATGCAAATGCAACTATTACATAAGCTTCCAATATTTACATGTCTTCGATCTTCATAATCATCATGACCACCATCTTCCAATCTTGATCATCCACTATACTAATATTTACAAATAAATATCCATGGCAAATAGGGATACATCTCATGGGGTGGGAACGGGCCATAAACCAAGCCCACTTTATAAATTGATAATTATTACAATCATTCAACACAAAATATCCTAGCATACACCTAGCAAATTGGGCTTGGGCTTTTGATCATCCTTCATGCATAATATCACATATCATACACCATCAATTAATTATCACAATAATTAATTGATCTAATATTATATATCTTGATCCAATCACTAACCGCCACGATTATAAACTAAATTAACAAAGTATACAAACACCTTTGTTACTTTCTAATTAATTTATTTATAACCGAATTTCTTGTAAATCACCATTTACTATAAATAATTAAAGTCCAACTTAAATTATTTATTTCATGAGAAAAATTTGCAACTTTTGTAATTTTAAACTTAAGGGCCCAAAAACTTATTTTTTCACCAAAAACATTTTCGGCCCATTTAAAATTCACAAATATGTTAGCCATCCAATGGCCCAACAACTCAAGGCCCATGACACTTTGATATTCCAAAACACTTTTGGAAACCCTAGCCGTCATCGCCGTCGCCGGAGCTCCGTCGCCGGATTCCGGCCAACATTCCGGCGAACAAGATTTTTTTTTTTTTTATTTTCGAAAGGGGCTGTTCGGGCAGCCCCTCGGGCTGCCCTAGCTGCCCGAAACAGGCAGCCCCTCGGGCAGCCCGAGCTGCCCGACACGGGCAGCAACTTGCTGCCCGAATTTTTCCCCAACAAACCTTGAGTTTCGTTGCAAATTTTCGGTCTCATGCGGTTAGAAACCAATCTCAATATAATATCTTGTAGTTGCTACACAAAATCGTAACCTTAGCTCTGATACCACTTGAAAGGGGATCGGTTACGGTGACCGGAAGCGCAACGGAAGTTAAAAAATTCAAATTTTTAAAGAAAAATTTCGGCCACCACCACATTTTGTGCAACAAATACAAAAATACAAAAATGACATTCATAGTGTGTTAAGAAATGTACCTATCAATCTCAAAGATTGATTGTGGCTCCAACTAAGGTGTAAACACCTTAGCTCTTGAAGGTAGACAATCTACAAGCTTCACCTTTCTTTTGGACTCCTTTCTTCCAATCAAGCCCACCACCAACTAGCTAGAACCCTTCATATTTTGCACTAGAAAAATATGAAGATTTTTCAAAGAGAAGTGTATACTTTCTTCTCAAAAATTGAAGAAGAAAACTGAGAGAAAACTTGGAGAGAGAGAGGGAAGATTTCGGCCATAGCATAGAGAATGAGGGGGAAGGGAGACTTCTCTTGGTTGTGGGAAAAGTTGTTCCAAAAAGTTGCATGCCATGCCTTGAAAACACAAAAAGTAGTCTCCCAACCTTTCACCTCCCATGCATGCATATTATATGGTATTTAATCAAATTAAAACCTTGGACTAAATTTTAATTATCTCAAACATATTTGAGACTAATTAAACATTACTTGAATTTACCCAAGTCCCACTAGTTAAATAATTATTTTAATTGAGCTCTACAAGACTCAATATAATTTAATTAATTCAACACTTGAATTAATTTAATTATTTGGACTCTACTAGGCCCACTAGTGTTTATTAAATTCAACACTTGAATTAATTTAATTTAGTCCATAATAATGTTTATGAAAATCACAATTTTCAAATACATTATTCACTTGGCCAACTTTTAATTTAGGAACACTTCCATAATCAAAATTTACATTTTTCTCATAGAAGTCATACTTCTATTTTTCTTTACACTTATAAACTCATTTATAAGTCGTTCAACACATTGAACTATTTTCTCCTTTATAGAAGTCATACTTCTAATTTTCTTTACGCTTATAAACTCCTTTATAAGCCGTTCAACACATTGAACTATTTTTACTTCTCAACGGGATCTAGAAAGCTAGTATTTGTGTGGCCCTCAATGGTTCATTGATACAACTAGCCGTGGGTTCACATCTCCATGTGATTCGGACTAACACCTTGATAATAAGAACGTCAGAACTCAAGTCTGATAGTACCCAACCAATCATGTTAAACGCCTAGCAGCATCGCTTACATGATTCCCTAGGTATCAAATGATAGTGCCTGCAAGAACCATTCAATTATGGTTAGTGTACAGTACGGTCCCTTCAACTCATATATCCCGATCGATTCGACAACCATTGGTTTATCGAGAGTTGTCAATGAATCGATACTATGTGTCATGTCGTAGTTGCATCGATGGTGTAATCTATGAAACCCTTTCATAATTACCACCATACTCTGGCCAGAGATTTCAACCTACATACACATGATAACACATAGGATATCCATACCCGAAGGTAAGCGGTGAATCCCCGACTACAATGCATCGACTCCTATGTGTTTCGACAGAACACCCAACCTTGCCACCTGATGACCCCATGAGAGTCGGTAAACAAGTCAAAGTGTAATTCTAGCACATAGAGTCTCAATGTTGTCCCGGGTCATAAGGACTAATTCTGTACAACCATAAACCAGGACTTTTCCACTCGATAAGTGAGAACCACTTGGAAAGTCCTTTTATGGAGGGTTGTTCAGTGCACTCTACTAGGAGCACCTATCTGCATGCTCGGACATCACAATGTCCCCTACCAATGAAACATGGTACTCACATCGTAGATACTAGTCTCGAACTCGAGCGGCCTATATCCTTCTTAATGGCGGCTGAATCGACTAGGAACCGTTTAGAATATACAGTATTCCAAATATGAGTTTCATGATACTCATCATATGAGCATCTCATATTCTTTCTACTATTTGTATATTCAAGGGCTTTATCTATGCAACTAGCATGGGTATACAGATAAAGATGTGCCATAATAATAATTTCAAATATTATTAAAATAAAGATTGCTTATACATAGAGTTTCATTGTGAACACTCGGCCAACACTTGGCTCGACGGGCACCTACTCTAACACCCCTGCCACATTAGTTGGAGGGAACTCCTCAGCTGTTGTTGGACTGCTGGTGTTCACTGGAACATGTAACTGATGTCTCATCTCCCAATTCTTAACCTTCATTTGGAGAGTGATGAGATCCCAGTCCAGTTGTTGAAAAACTGCTCAGTCAGCGTATGAAAGGTCTAGGAAATTCGAACTACGTAATCCGACTGCATGCGATCTAGGGTTTTTATTTAAAATACATGTTTAATGATTTAACGCATGAATGTTGCATGGATAAATGTTTATTTCATGGTTATTTAAATTTTCATGCACTAGGTAGGGTTTTATATTGCGTTTCGCGCTCGAACGAGTGACGGAAACCGGGGATAATCAGGAAAAATGTTTTTATTTAATAAATAATTTTATTTTATTTAATATAAGGTGTAGTTAAATATGATTTTTGAAAATTGATCTTGGTTGGATATTTTTACTCGCCGGGTTATATTTTTACCCGTACACAAATTTTAACGATTCAGAGGACTTTTTGAGGGTTCATGCAATATTTTCAAAAACTTACCAAAACAAAATATTTTTCAGGAGTTTTATTGGTATTGATGGGTTTATTTTGTTCCTTAATGGGCCCAAAACCTTTTTTTATCCATTTAATTTTTAGTTAAGGCTCAATTAAGCATATCATTTCTACTTAAACCCTACCTAAGCAAACCCTAACCCTATTCTAAACCTAGCAGCCGTCCCCAACCCTCTCAACAGCAGCCTTCCATCTTGTTTTCAGCAGCAAGCCGTCGGCCCCTTGGCTTTCAAATAAAACTTTTCCCCCGCCTCTCTGATGCAAGTCCTACGCGCACATCTTCAGGTTTTTGGGCACGTATACGCTAAGACACGCCTTGTAATATTCTTGTTCTCATCATTCACGCTATGTATGCTGATGTATATGTATTTTCATGAGGAAAACTTTGATCTAGCATGTACCAACGTTTTTGGCATGGTTTGACATGAAAGAATTGTTTACTTTTGATCGTGACTCACGTTTTTCTTGATATTGGTGCAAGGGGCTGCCATGGGTGCTGGTTTAAGGGTTTTTATTGGCGTGGGGTATGGTGTCTAGGGGCTGGATTCGGTTGGAGGTCGAACACTAGCAAAGGTTGTAGGGTTTTTCTTGTTTGCATGAGTTGGGGGAGGCTAGAGCGGAGGATTTGAGCGAGCCAGCGGTGTAAGGGCCATTCCCAGCCTTGGACCAGACCCTGCTGGGTCTGATTTATGGTCTAAGATGGCTCGAATTCTGCTGGACTTGACCACAAATCCGATTGAGCGAGTTGTTTCAAGTTTGGTCGCGGGTAGGGTTCTTTTTGTGACTCTCGGGTGTGTGTGTCTTGCGGCATGCATGGGATGTGATCTTGGGTTAGAAAGGTCCAGGGGTCCTAAGGTGGGCTAGGAAAGGTTGGTCCAAGGCTGGTTCAAGCTGGTAGGGCAAATGGTCGAAGGTTTGCAAGTTTAGTGTACTAGGGTTGAAGTTCATAACATGCTGGAAATTTCCAGAAACCTTTGGGCGTAGTTCGTAGGTCATAAATAATTTATAACGAGTGGTTTAAAGGCTCGTCATGTAGGTTTGAGTCATTGTTTGATTTGGGAAAATTTTGGTTAAGTTTCGGGTTAAAACTGGGACCTCGATCCAAGTTTTAAAACGAATCATATAAGTTTTGGACAAGCTCAAGTTTACGTCTAAGAAATGCTTATTATTATGTTTTGAGGCGTTTTAATGAGTTTGGTAGGCTTTGAGGCGAAATCTGAGGTCCAGTGGTAAAATGGTCAATTAGGTTTTCAAGGGGCAAAATGGTCATTTTGACCCAAGTCGAGTTTTTAGTCCTGGCAGCGCCCGAAACAAGATTTTTTCATGTGTTTAAATGTTTATGCTATCATGTATACAACTTTTTATGAAATTTTGAAAAAAACATTGCATGCTTGATTTTAAGGAAAATTATGTATATGCATGATTTTTGTAAGTGATGAAAATGATGACACGTTTTGAAGGAATGGAGTTGGTTGTGACTAATATGTATATGTATACGATGAGCTGTAAGACCAAGGTTCAGTGGATGGGTAATATTGTCGCTGAAGTCCCTGTCGCCGGGTACCACGGTACGTAGATGGATCCATCGAAAAAAGCTGATACGATAGAGATAGAGCTGATATGAAAGTCACAACTAATGAACGAAATTCATTTAAAAGAGATGAACACGTATATGATGATATGTTGAGACATGCTTGGACACATATGTTTTATTATGTTTACGTTTATTTTTCAAAGACCATGAAATGTATTTTATTACGATACTTTTCACTGTTGCCTGCTATGTATATGTACTCGTTATAATGTTACTTATGTGTTAAGTCTTCAGACTTGACCGGCGAATTCGGTTGGGATTAATTCTAGCAAGCGGACTAGGTCAAGTTAAAGTAAATGGACGAACAGTCCAAGTATCGATCCCACAGAGACTATTATTTAATTACTAAGATTCAATTATTTTATTTAATCTAGGCAAACAATAACGAGCGATTTGATTATTATTTCAACTAAGTAAATTTTAAACTAATTTATGCGAATTTAATGACTAAATCAAATATCAGAGAAGATTGGAACTTGGGGATTTTCAAATTTAAATAAAATGACCGGGAACACACGATGGTAACAAACTCTGATTAAAATCATACACTGGAATTAAATGATCACAGATTATTCAATATCACGATGAAATTCTCCAATTTAATTATAAATCTATTTCTAGCATTTATAATCCTATTTTCATTTAACAGTCCAATTATTTCTAATTGAATTTAATTAAACAAAAACGCATTTATCAACAATAGAATTACAGCTGTCGCCTAAAATCACACACTGAAACCGAATACTATTTCTAGTCGGTTTAACCGTGTGTTGATTAATATTTTTGAAGCTAAATTCAATCTATTCCTTTTCGAGTCAAGATCGAACGACGAACATGCAAATAATTGGCCAAATTAAAAGCACGAAAATTACGCAAATATTAATCAATAACATATAATAATTTTATAAATCAAATACTCCAACGAATAAACAAAAATCAATCGTTTGTCCCAATCGTGGTCCCGATCACAAAAGAAACTACTCCATAAATTCAAAACTAGAAACAAATCTATCAATTGAATTCATGACTGAAAATAATGAAAATGAAAGGGAAGAGAAAATCTCAGTGATGGTGTGCGGTTCTTGCGTGTTAAGCGCGTCTCTTTCTCTCGATTTTCTCCCAAGCCGTTGCCGTCTTTCAGAGTCGGAAATTTCTCCTCTTTTTCTCCAGAAGTCGGCTGCCCAAGTCTCGATCTGCCAAAAGTCCTTCTCAATCTCCTATCTTTTCTCTTTTATTCCACCAAATCTTCGCGAAATATGATTTCCAAATCAAGTACACGGACCCCGTATGCTACTCCGGAATAGGGTCCGTGTGTGTTCGATTAAAAGGTACTTCGGGAGATGCTAGGCACGGACCTCGTGTTGGGGTCCGTCCACATACTGTAAGTTTGATTCTCGGATGATGAAGGACACGGACCCCGTGTAGGGGTCCGGATTCAGGTCCCTGTATGTGCGCAACTTTTCATTGTTGGATGCTGTTGGATACGGACCCCGTGTGGGCCTCCGGATTGGGGTCTGTGTCTTCTCGTGAATATTCTTCCATGGGATTTTAGGACACGGACCTTTATCGGGGTCTGTGTATAGGTCCGAGTGTTCTCATTGTGATCTTCTCCTATTTTTCCGGGTTTTTCTGACATGTCATTGCGACGTTTGACTCTTCTTTCTTTTCTTTGGCTTTTTATCATCTTTTGGTCAAACCTGCAAATGGCAATAATAAAACAAATTAAGCACAAAACTCGGAATAATAATGCCAGATAAGCACGAATACGACAAAATAAAATCCCTAAAATGCTATATAATTCGTGCTTATCAACTCCCCCACACTTAACCTTTGTTCGTCCTCGAACAAATCAGATAAAAATAAAGATGAAAATATTTCAGATTCAGAACTCAAGTACCACAATCAAAACTTCTCAATTTGTCGACTCTTTCACCCCCGGTCAAAAGATCACGCTTCACATATCACAAGATTCGTTTTCGTCGCAATTTAAGATTCAAACATTTACCCAGTCAGGCTCAACAGAACAAAATGTGTGTAGTGTGTAGGTCAGACTCGTACTCATCTCCAGCTACTTAATTTCATGATCACTTATTTTCATTTGTAATTGAAACGCCCCATATGCTTGACTTTCATACCCCTCTCTACTAAATGTTGAACGACGATGACTTGGTTAATAGGTCTTTTCAAGCTTATAACGTAAGGCCAAGGCTCACGGCTACAATAAAAGATATGGGAATCAAAAGTGAGAGAAAATAAAAATTATTCCTGCAGCACATTCATTCAACTTTCGACTCGTCAACAATTACTGTATTTTCATCATTTTCAGAGCTCTAGCGTCTCCTTTTCTTTCTCAATGTCCACCAACTTTCACCCACAGATTTATTTCAGGTGTTTTCAATATTATACATTTTCCTCCTTTTTCTTTTTTTTATTTCAATAAGAATTCATCGACTCCTTCACACATATTTCTTCAATCCATCAGAGAAGTTTAAAAATTTCAATGTGCTTAGAAGGTTTATTTCTCTCACATGTAGGTAGGAGAAGTGTATAGGTTAAGATTCAGGTAGTTGATGTGGGACATGAACAACTGACGAATGGGGGCTAACTGTGTGTCATTGACACACACCATTCGATTTTTTTAGGCTCAAAAAGGGTTACTAGAGATAATAAATGATATATCGGTCAGGCTTGAAAGGCTCAAACGGTCCAAAGATCGCCTAAATCATCCCTAAGTCACCATCGTTCGTATTTTCGCTTCGAGGGCTAATCAGACAAGTTCTAGGGATCGTAATTCGATTTTTTTTTAAGTTTACATTTCGCCAATTCACTATCAATGAGTAAAAGTTTGACTACGTGCATTGAAAGGAATGCTGATACCGAACTGGTTCATGTCTGGCACTCTCCTTGAAACTACGACTCCTCTCATTCAATACTGGGCATGAAACAATTTTCTGGGTGATCCAAAATCTAACAAATTAATCCGATTATTAAGTGAAACAAGGGTTCTTTGTCTATCAATAGTCTCATCTTATGTTAAAAGTGTGTTAAGTGTGTGTGCAACGACGTGAAACAAAACTGACCCACCCCCACACTTTGACAACGACACTGCCCTCAGTGTAACATGATATAATATGAAGTAGCAAGAATGCGAAAACAAATACACTTCTCTGGTTACATGTCGAGTAGTGGTGGGAAGGGGTAGAAATCAGCAAATCCTGAAAGAATGACATCGAGTACACCAAAAACCGTAAAATGGAATAGATAAAGCATGCAAGCACTCCAATAAAGTCCAAATGATAATAAACGTGAAGAGCATGTTCCAACATATCAATAACAGCATACGAACAAACCGACGAAGTTCAGAAAAATAAATACAGTCCTCCACACAGTCTAAAGTAAAGCTACTCTTCGTCGTCTGACCCCAGCTCTAAGTCCATGAATGCATCGAGAGTAGCTCTTTCCCAGGGTGGGGCATAGGCGTCGGGAGACTGTTGCTCGACTCGAGCTAAGCGGTTGCGGATGTCGTCCATGCAGTCCAGTAAGGATGAATAAAAACGGCGCCTGGATTGCGAGTTGCGCGGTCTAGGGGGTGCACCAGCTTGAGGGCCAGATCGAGCATCCAATGCCGCTTCTTCCTCCACACGGTCATCCCAGGCGCGGTCATCGATGGCAGGGGGAGGAACCGGTGGGTCACGGGGGTGAGGGCTTATGTGTCGACTACCGGGATTGCGGTACCAAGTGTCCTGTCGGCAGATGAAGTACATGCCTTGCATGGCTTGAGCGGTGAGCATATGTGTAGAGGTAGGCATAAAGGAAGTCTCACCTATGAAATCGATGCCACGGGCCGCCAAAATGCGAGAGATGATGATAGGGAAAGGGGCGTAGGGCGTCTTATTCTTTGTTGGGTCAGTATGAGCGACTGAGCGCATATGGGAAATGATGATCGACGCCACCGGAATGGCAGTGATCGCCCCTAATCCATTCAACATTTTATCTATGATATAAAGGTCCATAAGGCGCACTTCATTGTTACCGGCCTTCCTCGGGATAATGTTCGCTCCCGTTAAATAGAAAATCAAACGATCAAGTAGCGGGATGGTAGTCGGGAGGACACTGGAGCGGGAGCCGGTATGAGAGGTACGGTACTGAAGGCGGCGCCGAGCTTCCGGGATCCGAAAGGTGATGTCCGAAAAGAATATATCTAGCTGATTAAAGGACACCGGCGACCCTTTCTTTGGGACATTTAAAAGCGTAGCCAATTATGAGCTGTTCACCTCGATAGGAACCCCCTTCACGAATGTACGCACATGTGACAGACCGGTGATCTCTTTTTCTTCGACATTGGCAAAGAATTGCCATACCAGGTTGGGATAATATGGGCCATAGATGTCCAAGATAGGGCCCCATAAAAATTTATCGAACTCGGCACGGAGTGGCACCAGCATCAATACGGGGATGAATATACCGCTCCACAATGACAGAATTCCCGTGAAGTGCCGAGTACCATTCAAAATTCTCGAAGGATGTGAATTTAGAAGCATCAAATGATCTCCTGGCTGACCCAGAGGACGAAGAAACACCGGTTCGGGCGCGCTTACCAGTAATACGACGGGGAGGCGTGACGATAGAGACGGCTAGACTCAAAGAGGAAATCAAAGAAGTACAGCAATCCCAAGGTAGAACCACAATCCAAGTGATCCCGAGCAACCAAATTAATACACAAGGCAACACTAACGCAAGGAAAACAACACCCCCAGTCGACGGACAATAATCTACGATCACAATTCAATCCCAACTAATCCACAATGACGCTATGACAGGCCTCAGACAAGCTAAACCAACACCTCAACACACGACGAACGAACCCAAGCAATAATTGAACCAATTCGCAAAAAATTCAACTCTTCCACAGTAGTATAAAAGTCCCAACACGGATAATCGCCGATGTGAGAAAAGGGGTAGCCACTCTTACCATAACCTCGGAGTTGAGGATGAAAGCACGGCGAAGGGGCGCGGTACGGCGGTGGTCGGCGACGGGAGGAGCGATGGGAGTGGAGTGGTGGCAGTGAGGTGTGCTGGGTTGCGCAAGAGGATGCTAGAGTAGGTGGTGGTGTGCAAGATGGCGATGATGAGGAAGCGTTGTGAGTGGTGGTAGAGCCGCGGCAGGAGGGGAATCGGTTTTGGGGATTTAGGGATTTGGGAAAGTCAAAGAGGAAATCAAAGAAGTACAGCAATCCCAAGGTAGAACCACAATCCAAGTGATCCCGAGCAACCAAATTAATACACAAGGCAACACTAACGCAAGGAAAACAACACCCCCAGTCGACGGACAATAATCTACGATCACAATTCAATCCCAACTAATCCACAATGACGCTATGACAGGCCTCAGACAAGCTAAACCAACACCTCAACACACGACGAACGAACCCAAGCAATAATTGAACCAATTCGCAAAAAATTCAACTCTTCCACAGTAGTATAAAAGTCCCAACACGGATAATCGCCGATGTGAGAAAAGGGGTAGCCACTCTTACCATAACCTCGGAGTTGAGGATGAAAGCACGGCGAAGGGGCGCGGTACGGCGGTGGTCGGCGACGGGAGGAGCGATGGGAGTGGAGTGGTGGCAGTGAGGTGTGCTGGGTTGCGCAAGAGGATGCTAGAGTAGGTGGTGGTGTGCGAGATGGCGATGATGAGGAAGCGTTGTGAGTGGTGGTAGAGCCGCGGCAGGAGGGGAATCGGTTTTGGGGATTTAGGGATTTGGGAAAGGGGGAGTCGCGATTCAAATCTGATTTTGACAAGAAAATAGAGGACACAGACCTCGTAAAGGGGTTCGTGCACAGGTCCGTGTATGTGCGCAAGTACGAATAATCTGGAAATGTTAGACACGAACCCCGTGTAGGGGTCCGTTAATAGGTCCGGGTAAACTCGAGAATCTTGAAATTTTGAAAGTGGCAGACACGGACCCCGTAAAGGGGTCCGGGTCTAGATCCGTGCAGACTCGGGAAATAGGTGTTTTGAAGAATGATGGACACGGACCCCGTAAAGGGGTCCGTGGTAAGGTCCGTCTAGACACGGAAAAATGGAAAATTTGAAAAGGCTGGACACGGACCCCGTGTAGGGGTCCGGGTCCAGGTCCGTGGGGACTCGGGAATTTAATTCTCACAAGATTTAACAGTACCTTATGCAAACTACGAACCAGACACGAATCTTGAAACCAGGGAAAAACAATTCTATACATCGATACCACACAATAAAACACAATCAAGCACACAAGAATAAAGAATTGTACAGAAACTTCCCTGATCTAATTGACGTTCTGAAACCGCTCGTCCTGATAGACTCCCCCACACTTGAAATTCTTTCCACCACCAGTAGATAAATTACCTGCACCACCATTCACCGAGATTAACTCACTAACAAGATGCATAAAACAAAAATAAAGAAAACCAAAATAAAACAGGGACGAAAACTAAAATAAAACACTGGGTTGCCTCCCAGCAAGCGCTAAATTTAGAGTCGATAGCCTGACTGTACTCCCTTGGTTCAGTTTGGATCCTGGAGATCCACTGTGGTCGGTCCATCGGGTATGGCACCACCATGATAAACCTTCAGCCTATGCCCATTTACTTTGAAAGGTCCAGTCGCTTCACTAGTGATCTCTACCGTCCCGTAGGGGAACACTTGCGTGATGGTATACGGTCCTGACCACCGTGAACGCAACTTACATGGCATCAATTTCAGCCGCGAATTATATAGCAGGACCAGTTGTCCTACCACAAATTCTCGATGGACGATGTTTTGATCATGCCAGCGTTTGGTTTTCTCCTTGTAAAGCTTGGCATTCTCATACGCCTCCAACCTAAACTCATCCAATTCATTTAGCTGCAGCACTCTCTCGTCACCTGTGGCTTTAGCATCAAAATTCAGAAATTTAGTAGCCCAATAAGCCTTATGTTCCAGTTCTACAGGTAGGTGACATGACTTTCCATACAATAATTTGAAAGGGGACATGCCGATGGCGGTTTTAAAAGCGGTGCGGTATGCCCATAATGCATCGTCGAGTTTCCTAGACCATTCTTTCCTCGAAGCACCGACAGTATTCTCAAGAATGCGTTTAAGTTCTCGGTTCGAAACCTCGACTTGGCCACTAGTTTGGGCGTGGTAAGGTGTTGCCACCTTATGTCGGACCCCATACTTAGCCAACAGACTGTCAAACTGACGATTACAAAAATGAGTACCCACATCGCTGATAATGGCTCTAGGTGTGCCAAAACGTGAGAAAATATTTTTCATAAGAAATTGAACGACAACCCTAGAATCATTAGTTTTGCATGCACTTGCTTCCACCCACTTAGACACGTAGTCTACAGCCACCAAAATATACTTGTTCCCAAAAGAAACCGGGAACGGACCCATGAAATCGATACCCCACACATCGAATAATTCACACACAAGGATATTATTGAGAGGTAATTCATGTCTCCTAGAGATATTACCTGTTCGCTGACAATCTGGACATTTTGTGACATATTCATGCGCATCCTTAAACAAAGTAGGCCAATAGAAACAAGACTGGAGGACTTTGGACGCATTTCTAGTTGCCCCAAACTGGCCCCCAGCCGGACCAGCATGACAATGAAACAAAATTTCACTTACCTCTTCATGGGGAATACATCTCCGGATTATACCGTCTGCGTATATTCTAAACAAATAAGGATCCTCCCACAAATAATATTTCAAATCTGAGAAAAACTTCTTCTTTTGCTGATACGTAAGATGGGGATGAATGAATTTACTTGACAGATAATTAACAAAATCGGCGTACCATGGTAGATTGGTGATCTCAAAGAGTTGTTCATCCGGGAAATCATCGCGAATAAAGTCATTACCTTGAATGTGATTCTCCAGACGCGAGAGATGGTCAACAACCTGATTTTCTGTTCCTTTCCTATCGATAATCGTCAAGTCAAATTCCTGCAAGAGATGAATCCAACGAATTAGCCGTGGTTTCGCATCCTTTTTAGACATTAAGTATTTTAAGGCCGAATGGTCGGTGTGCACGACAACTTTACTCCCTATCAAATATGATCTAAACTTATCCAACGCAAACACCACGGCAAGGAGCTCTTTTTCTGTAGTGGCATAGTTCAGTTGGGCAGCTGACAGTGTCATGCTAGCGTAGTAGATGACATGAATGCATTTTTCCCTCTTTTGTCCCAACACTGCCCCTAGCGTTGTGTCGCTTGTATCACACATCACCTCAAATGGTGACCCCCAGTCAAGTGCTATCATCACAGGTGCTGTGATCAATTTCTCTTTCAAAACCAGAAATACCTGCACACACTCAACAGAAAAATCAAAGGGCACATCTTTTATCAGTAAATTAGTCATAGGCTTGGTAATGCTAGAAAAATCTTTTATAAAACGTCTGTAGAATCACGCATGCCCAAGAAAACTACGCACTCATCTAATGTTGGTTGGGGCTGGGAGTTTCTCAATCACTTCAATCTTTGCCTTATCAACCTCAATTCCTTTTTCAGAAATTTTATGCCCCAACACTATTCCCTCTCTCACCATGAAATGACATTTTTCCCAATTTAAGACTAAATTCGACTCCTCACATCTCTCCAAAACCTTAGATAGGTTAACTAAACAAGTATCAAACGAGGAGCCAAACACAGAAAAGTCATCCATGAATATCTCAATGAAATCCTCAATCATATCATGAAAAATTGCCATCATGCATCGTTGGAAGGTCGCTGGTGCATTACATAGACCGAATGGCATTCGTTTATATGCAAATGTCCCATAAGGACAAGTAAAAGTGGTTTTCTCCTGATCTTCAGGTCAATGGGAATTTGCATATAACCAGAATAGCCGTCCAGAAAACAATAAAAAGAATGGCCAGCTAGCCTTTCCAACATTTGATCAATAAACGGGAGGGGGAAATGATCTTTACAGGTGGCGTCGTTAAGTTTTCTATAATCGATGCAAACCCTGTTGGAGTAGGTGCCCGTCAAGCCAAGTGTTGGCCGAGTGTTCACAATGAAACTCTATGTATAAACAATCTTTATTTTAGTAATATTTGAAATTATTATTTTGGCACATCTTTATCTGTATACCCATGCTAGTTGCATAGATAAAGCCCTTGAATATACAAATAGTAGAAAGAATATGAGATGCTCATATGATGAGTATCATGAAACTCATATTTGTAATACTGTATATTCTAAACGGTTCCTAGTCGATTCAGCCGCCACTAAGAAGGATATAGGCCGCTCGAGTTAGAGACTAGTATCTGCGATGTGAGTACCATGTTTCATTGGTAGGGGACATTGTGATGTCCGAGCATGCAGATAGGTGCTCGTGGTAGAGTGCACTGAACAACCCTCCATAAAGGACTTTCCAAGTGGTTCTCACTTATCGAGTGGAAACGTCCTAGTTTATGGTTGTACACCATTAGTCCTTATGACCCGGGACAACATTGAGACTCTATGTGCTAGCATTTCACTTTAACTTGTTTACCGACTCTTATGGGGTCATCAGGTGGCAAGGTTGGGTGTCATGTCGAAACATATAGGAGTCGATGCATTGTTGTGACACCCTGACCCGTAACAATAAAATATACAGCGGTATTTAAAATTTTTCTTTAAAATATGGAAGGAGTTTCAAAATGCATTTCATAAAAATGTTTACAAAATAAATACATGATCATTTAAATGACAAAGCAAAATACAAAACATCATTTCTATGATCATGTCAAAATCTTCCTTCCAACGGTGTATGCATATGACCCCCATCCACGATCACTGTCCTGGCCTGTCACTCTTATCTGCATCACATGAAAATAACTGAAATGAGTATAAAACTCAGCAAGTGGAACTCTACATAGCAATGATACATAATATACTCTGTAAAACATGACTTTGAAATCATAAATACCATCAACTCTGAAACATGAATACTGTAGCAATAACTGTAGCAATAACATAGCAATAAGATGGTATTCTCTTTTCTCTGGTTGGATTGATATCAATAGTAACTTTGTCTGTGGTTGCAAATATCCCATCGATATAAATCGATAACTGTGAGGGATAAAAGCCTATGGTCGTGGATCAACTAATTGTATGTAATGCTCTGACTACGATTCAATCAATCCAATAAAAACATTTGAATTCTCAATAGCATTTAAACAATCACTTTGGAAACTATATATTTTCTCTTGTATTCCCTTTATCAATAAATGAGACATACAATGCCTCCAATAGATAATCAATGGAATCAATACATAACAATGGATCAATTGAAGGGAATAACACTTTGAAACCTTTGAAATACAATACATATAACAATATGTGAGCAAAGGGATGAAATTCCACTTACAAACCAATAGAACACCTCCAATTATACTCTTGGTACACCACCTACAACAATAATCCATAAATAACACCAATATCAACTCTATATCCAAAAATACAAGTTAAATAATCCATAGAACCAACCAATACAACACCCTATAACATCTCATTCCAACAACCATGACAAAACTCAACCAAAAACTTACCTTAGTTACCTCTCACCACGTAGAAGCTCGATCTCAACTCGGAAATCCAAACAAATCCAAGAATCAAAGGTGGGAAACTAAAGAAATGGATGAAAACCCTTGCTAGAAGAGAGAAATCTCGAAAATGGAAGAAAAGAAAGAGATAAGGTATGGCCAACAACTCCAAAAAGTAACTTAAAAACTCGCCCATACCTATACCACGGGTGCGCTGCCACAAGCACCGCGGGTGCGCTAAGCTCTCGGCACAACAAAATAAATTCCATGCACGATGAATGCGGGTGCGGTGCTGCAATTACCGCGGGTGCGGTCTCACCGCGGGTGCGGTGCTTACACTGCCGCGGGTGCGGTGATGCCACGGCCTTCCAATTCCAAAATGATGAATAGTACACCACGGGGGCACTCCTCTAAGAGCGCGGGTGCACTCTTGCTACGGCAATGAACAAAACCAACTCAACTAAAAATCAATCCGAAACGCTGAAACGAACAACCAACAATAACTAACACCTCAAGAACAATAATAACCAATAATACTATGGCCCAAAACACAACTCTAAACATCTAATCACATAACCCAAATAACATACGAAACTTAAATCGTACCGTACACCGGGCTCGGCTATTACAATCTCCCCTCCTTAGAGGAATTTTGTCCGCGAAATTGACGTCACTGCACGAACAACTCAGGATATCTCTCTCTCATCTCATCCTCTGGTTCCCACGTAGCATCTTCGATCAAATGGTTCCTCCAAAAGACTTTAACGATGCCGATCTCTTTGTTCCTCAAAACTCTAACTGTGCGATCCAGAATCTGAATCGGAATCTCTTGGTAAGTCAAACTCGGCGTCAAGTCCAATGGCTTGTGGCGAAGAACATGGGAAGGATTCGCAATATACTTCCTGAGAATCGAAACATGAAACACATTGTGAACTCTGTCAAGATCGGGCGGTAACGCTAATCTGTAGGCTCGATCACCAACTCTGTCCAATATCTCGAATGGACCAATAAACCTTGGACTCAACTTGCCCTTCTTGCCAAATCGCATCACACCCTTGAGAGGTGCAATCTTCAGAAACACGTGATCGCCAACCTCAAACTGCAAAGGTCTACGACGAACATCTGCATAGCTCTTCTGTCTGGACTGCGCTGTCTTCATCCTCTCTCTGATCACAGCAACAACATCGGCCGTCTGTTGGACCAAATCTGGTCCCAACATCTTCCTCTCGCCAACCTCATCCCAATACAAAGGCGATCTGCACTTCCTGCCATAAAGTGCCTCATACGGTGCCATCCCAATCGACGCCTGGTAGCTATTGTTGTACGTGAACTCCACAAGTGGCAATTTAGAATCCCAGCTACCAGAATAATCAATAGTACAAGCTCTGAGCATATCCTCAGGAATCTGAATGACTCTCTCTGACTAACCGTCGCTCTGAGGGTGATAAGCTGTACTGAACGCTAACCGTGAACCCATCGCTCTATGCAAACTCTTCCAAAACTCTGAAGTAAACCTGGGGTCACGATCAGACACGATCGACACAGGGACACCGTGAAGTCTAACAATCTCTGCAATATAATCCTCGGCATACTGATTCATGGAGTACGTCGTCTTGACTGGGAGAAAGTGCGCTGACTTGGTCAACCGATCAACAATGACCCAAATGGAATTAAATCCTTTCTGCACTCTGGGAAGACCAGTCACGAAATCCATCGTAATGTGCTCCCACTTCCACTGAGGAATCGGCAAAGATAGCAATGTCCCAGCAGGTCTCTGATGCTCAAGCTTCACCTGCTGAAAAGTAAGGCACTGAGAAATAAACAAAGCAACATCTTTCTTCATACCTGGCCACCAGTAGAGTCGACGAAGATCCTGATACATTTTCGTACTGCTTGGATGAATCGAATATGGCGCAGTATGAGCCTCTGCCAAGACATCTCGCCGAATATCATCGCCAATAGGAACACAGATACGGCCTCTGAAAGTCACCAATCCATCACCATTCAACGCAAACTCTGAGTTACCCCTCTCCTCAGCTCTAGCTCTCAACTCTAGCAACTGCACATCAGTCGCCTGCTCTCTACGGATCCTGTCCGTCAATGTAGTCCGAATGACCAGCGCTGAAGGGCGAGCAATGGTTCCGAGGACTACCAAAGAAATCTCCTCTCGCTGCAAATCCATCAACAATGGTCTCTGAATCAAAGAACTCAAGGAAGAACTCGACTTACGACTCAAAGCATCAGCCACAACGTTCGCATTCCCTGGGTGGTAACTGATAGTCACATCATAATCTTTGACCAGCTCTAACCACCTCCTCTGCCGCATGTTGAGCTCTTTCTGAGAAAACAGATACTTTAAACTCTTGTGGTCTGTGAAGATCTCACACTTTTCGCCATACAAATAATGTCTCCAAATCTTCAGGGCGAAAACCACAGCTGCTAGCTCCAAATCATGCGTCGGATAATTCCTCTCGTAATCCTTCAACTGCCGAGAAGCATAGGCAATGACCTTACCTCGCTGCATCAACACTGCACCAAGGCCTTTCTTCGACGCATCGGTATAGACAACGAAATCCTCTGAACCACTGGGCAATGAAAGAACAGGAGCTGTCCTTCAACTCTTGAAACGCACTCTGGCAATCAATGGACCACTCGAACTTCACAGTCTTCCTCGTCAGATTGGACAATGGCAGGGCAATCTTGGAAAAATCTGAAATGAAACGACGATAGTAACACGCCAAACCAAGGAAACTGCGTACCTCATAGACAGTGGTAGGAATAGGCCACTTCTGAATCGCCTCTATCTTCAATGGATCAACAGCAATGCCATCCGTCGAAACGACATGGCCTAGAAAAGAAATCTGATCCAGTCAAAACTCACACTTCTTCAGCTTGGCAAACAACCTCTTCTCTCGCAACAATTGAAGAACAACTCTGAGATGCTCTGCATGAAGCTCTCTGGTCTTGGAATAGATAAGAATATCGTCGATGAAAACAATGACGAAGCTATCCAAGAACGGCTTGAGCACTCGGTTCATCAGGTCCATGAAGACTGACGGAGCATTGGTCAGACCAAAAGACATCACAAGAAACTCAAAGTGACCATACCTGGTCCTGAACGCTGTCTTAGGGACATCGGACTCCCTAACCTTCAACTGATAGTAGCCAGACCGAAGATCAATCTTCGAAAATACAGTGGCACCATGGAGCTGATCAAACAAATCATCAATCTGTGGCAACGGATACTTGTTCTTGACAGTCACTTTGTTAAGCTCCCTGTAGTCGATACACAGCCGCAACGACCCATCCTTCTTCTTAACAAATAGAACCGGAGCTCCCCAAGGCGAAGAACTCGGACGAATAAAACCCTTGTCTAAAAGATCCTGCAACTGAGTCTTCAACTCCTTCATCTCAGTAGGAGCCATCCTGTACGGAGCCTTAGAAATAGGAACCGTACCTGGAGCTAAATCAATAACGAACTCAACATCTCTGTCCGGCGGCAAACCCGGAACATCATCCTCAAACACATCAGCAAACTCCCTCACAACATCAATATCATCAATATCCAACTTAACCAAACCATCCTTATCCACAATAGAAGCAAGAAACCCATCGCAACCTCTACATAGCAATCTCTCAGCCTCAAGACAAGAAATAAAAGGAAGGACCAGCGAAGTACCTGAGCTGGCGAGAACTCCTCCCTGGCCATCATCTGCAAAAGTCACCTTCATAGCAACACAATCGATAACTGCACGGTAAGTCGAAAGCCAATCCATGCCAAGAATAACATCAAAGGCAACCATAGGGATAACAATCAAATCAGCGAAGACAACTCGTTCCTCAAAACGAACAGGGCACGCAAAGACAATCGATGTCGGGCACAACACGTCCCCCGAAGGCAAAACAACACTAAGCTGGAGGGGAAGAACAGAAGGAACTATACCCAAAGATCTCAAAAACAATTCAGACATAAAAGAATGAGTAGCACCAGTATCAATCAAAGTCGTAGCTACTATGCCTGAAATCAAAATAGTACTAGAGATCAATGAAGAATCATGATTAATACCTTCCTTGGTCATCGTAAAGATACGACCCTGCACCTTCCCTTGGCTAGCTCCTCGTGGAAAATCTCTAGCAACGTGGCCTGCCGTGCCACAACGATAGCAAGAATGAGTGCCAAATCTGCACTCTCCCCTATGATGCTTGCCACACTTCGGTCACAAAGGCTTCTCGGGATCAACTGGAACTGACGGTGGTCTAGGACTCGACTCCATCTTGCCCTTGCCCTTGAAACGATCCCTGCCCCTCTGATTAGAACCCTGGCCTCTCTGAACAACAGCTTGGTGCCTCTCCTGCCTCTCTCTAGTGATGTCCTTCTCATCTTGCTCTGCCAACAATGCCTTGGACACAATCTCCTTGAAAGTCACAGCCTTGGACATGTTGATATCACGACGAATCTCTGCTCTAAGGCCTCAAATGAAATGAGCGCCTTTATCTTTGTCGTTGGAAGCAACATACGGAGCAAATAGGCAACCCTCTTCAAACTTCAGAATATACTGACCAACATCCATGCTCCCCTGACGAAGCTCCAAGAACTCCGTCACCTTCCTCGCTCGAAGTGCATCGGGAAAATATTTGTCATAGAACAGGTCAGTGAACTCTGACCACTTGAGTGTCGAGACATCAACTCCAACTTTGGTCGCATTCCACCATATGCGAGCAGCTTTAACCAACAAGAAAATAGCACAACTGATACGGTTTCTGTCCTCGTAGTGAAGATGATCAAAGATCGCCTCTAAAGCCTTGACCCACTCTACAGCAACTAAAGGATCAGTGCTACCTGCGAATTCCGGTGGATCCATTCTCTTGAAAGCAGAAAAGACGGCATCAGTGCCAACAGTATGAGCAACTTGGCCTCTCACTTGGCCTCTACCATGTCCTGTCCCTTGCAATCGAAGCAGCTGCTGAATCTGCTCACTATGAACTTTGGCCTGCTCCTTAAGCAACTTGCCGAACTCGTCGACAACTCTCGAGGAAGAACTATCCTCACCCTCTGACGCCTTACGCTTAGGAGGCATACTCTACTCTACAATGGCTCACAAAAGATAAATCAATATATAACAATGGATAGATGCAAGAAAACATACCCGGACAGTTGAAAGTAGACGAAGTCATATGCATTGGTCCGAAGAACACCGCTCTGATACCACTAAATGTGACACCCTGACCTGTAACAATAAAATATACAGCGGAATTTAAAATTTTTCTTTAAAATATGGAAGGAGTTTCAAAATACATTTCATAAAAATGTTTACAAAATAAATACATGATCATTTAAATGACAAAGCAAAATACAAAACATCATTTCTATGATCATGTCAAAATCTTCCTTCCAACGGTGTATGCATATGACCCCCATCCACGATCACTGTCCTGGCCTGTCACTCTTATCTGCATCACATGAAAATAACTGAAATGAGTATAAAACTCAGCAAGTGGAACTCTACATAGCAATGATACATAATATACTCTGTAAAACATGACTTTGAAATCATAAATACCATCAACTCTGAAACATGAATACTGTAGCAATAACTGTAGCAATAACATAGCAATATGATAGCAATAAGATGGTATTCTCTTTTCTCTGGTTGGATTGATATCAATAGTAACTCTGTCTGTGGTTGAAAATATCCCATCGATATAAATCGATAACTGTGAGGGATAAAAGCCTATGGTCGTTGATCAACTAATTGCATGCAATGCTCTGACTATGATTCAATAAATCCAATAAAAGCATTTGAATTCTCAATAGCATTTAAACAATCACTTTGGAAACTATATCTTTTCTCTTGTATTCCCTGAAAGCGGACCGGTTACGGTGGCCGGAAGCGCAACGGAAGTCAAAAATTTTAAATTTTAAGCATGAAATTTCGGCCACCACATGTTTTGTGCAATATTTACAAACAACACCATACATAGGATGTTAGAGATTTACCTATCAACCCCTTGAGGTTGATGAATGGCACCAACTAAAGTGTGAACACTTTAGCTCTTGAATGGATGAATATCTACAAGCTCACCTCCTTTCCTTCAAGAATTAGGCCCACCACTAGCAAGGTAAAACCCCTCTTGAGTTTCACTAGAAAATCAAGAGGATTTTTCAATGAAAAGATTTTTATTCTCCAACAAAAATGAAGAACAAAAGAGAGAAAAATTGAGAGAATTTTTTGAGAGGAGATTTCGGCCAAGTGAGGAGAGAATGAGTGTGTAAAGTCTAGTCTTGGGTGTTGGAAAAGTTGTCTTGCATGCCATGCAATTTTTTAATCAAAAGTAATCTCCAACCTTTGATCTCCCAAGCATGCAAAACCTAATGTTGCAAGGCCCATGGACTTTTTAATTGTCTCAAACATTTTGAGCCGAACTAGACTTTACTTGATTTTACTCAAGCCCACTAGTTAAATAATTATTTCCAATTGGGCTCTACAAGGCCCAATGTTATTTAATTAATCCAACACTTGAATTAATTTAATTATTTGGACTCTACTAGGCCCAATAGTGTCTAATTAATTCAACACTTGAATTAATTTAATTAAGTCCATAATAATGTTTATGAAAGTCACAATTTTCAAATACATTATTTACTTGGCCAAATTCTAATCTAGGAACACTTCCATAAATTAAAATTTATATTTCTCTCATAGAAGTCATACTTCTATTTTTCTTTACGCTTATAAACACATTTATAAGCCGTTCAACACATTGAACTATTTTACTTCTCATCGAGATTTACAAAGCTAGTACTTGTGTGGCCCTCAATGGTTCATTGATACAACTAGCCGTGGGTTCACATCTCAATGTGATTCGGACTAAACATGTCCTTATTCGAGCATACTCCAATTGCTCCATTCTTACTTATCAACACCTTGATAGTAAGAACGTCAGAACTCAAGTCTGATAGTACCCAACCAATCATGTTAAACGCCAAGCAGCATCGCTAACGTGATTCCCTAGGTATCACATGATAGTGTTAGAGTAGGTGCCCGTCGAGCCAAGTGTTGGCCGAGTGTTCACAATGAAACTCTATTTATAAGCAATCTTTATTTTAATAATATTTGAAATTATTATTATGGCACATCTTTATCTGTATACCCATGCTAGTTGCATAGATAAAGCCCTTGAATATACAAATAGTAGAAAGAATATGAGATGCTCATATGATGAGTATCATGAAACTCATATTTGTAATACTGTATATTCTAAACGGTTCCTAGTCGATTCAGCCGCCACTAAGAAGGATATAGGACGCTAGAGTCGAGACTAGTATCCGCGATGTGAGTACCATGTTTCATTGGTAGGGGACATTGTGATGTCCGAACATGCAGATAGGTGCTCCTTGTAGAGTGCACTGAACAACCCTCCATAAAAAGACTTTCCAAGTGGTTCTCACTTATCGAGTGGAAATGTCCTAGTTTATGGTTGTACAGAATTAGTCCTTATGACCCGGGACAACATTGAGACTCTATGTGCTAGAATTACACTTTGACTTGTTTACCGACTCTAATGGGGTCATCAGGTGGCAAGGTTGGGTGTTCTATCGAAACACATAGGAGTCGATGCATTGTAGTCGGGATTCACCGCTTACCTTCGGGTATGGATATCCTATGTGTTATCATGTGTATGTAGGTTGAAATCTCTGGCCAGAGTATGGTGGTAATTATGAAAGGGTTTCATAGATTACACCATCGATGCAACTACGACATGACACATAGTATCGATTCATTGACAAATCTCGATAAACCAATGGTTGTCGAATCAATCGGGATATATGAGTTGAAGGGACCGTACTGTACGCTAACCATAATAGAATGGTTCTTGCAGGCACTATCATTTGATACCTAGGGAATCATGTAAGCGATGCTGCTAGACGTTTAACATGATTGGTTGGGTACTATCAGACTTGAGTTCTGACGTTCTTATTATCAAGGTGTTGATAAGTAAGAATGGAGCAATTTGGGTATGCTCATATAAGGACATGTTTAGTCCGAATCACATGGAGATGTGAACCCACGGCTAGTTGTATCAATGAACCATTGAGGGCCACACAAGTACTAGCTTTCTAGATCCCGTTGAGAAGTAAAAATAGTTCAAGGTGTTGAACGGCTTATAAAGGAGTTTATAAGCGTAAAAGAAAATTAGAAGTATGACTTCTATAAAGGAGAAAATTAGTTCAATGTGTTGAACGGCTTATAAATGAGTTTATAAGCGTAAAGAAAAATAGAAGTATGACTTCTATGAGAGAAATGTAAATTTTGATTTATGGAAGTGTTCCTAAATTAAAATTGGCCAAGTAAATAATGTAATTGAAAATTGTGATTTTCATAAACATTATTATGGACTAAATTAAATTAATTCAAGTGTTGAATTAATTAAACACTAGTGGGCCTAGTAGAGTCCAAATAATTAAATTAATTCAAGTGTTGAATTAATTAAATTATATTGAGTCTTTGAAGAGCTCAATTAAAATAATTATTTAACTAGTGGGACTTGGGTAAATTCAAGTAATGTTTAATTAGTCTCAAATATGTTTGAGATAATTAAAATTTAGTCCAAGGTTTTAATTTGATTAAAAACCATATAATATGCATGCATGGGAGGTGAAAGGTTGGGAGACTACTTTTTGTGTTTTCAAGGCATGGCATGCAACTTTTTGGAACAACTTTTCCCACAACCAAAAAAATGTCTCTCCTTCTCTCCTAGCATGAATAGTGGCCGAGTTACTATTCACTTTTCTCTCAATTTTTCTCTCCATTCTTGTTCTTCAATTGTTGAGGAAAGAAATCACTTCTCTTTGAAAAATCTTCTTATTTTTCTAGTGCAAAATAAGAAGGGTTCTAGCTAGTTAGTGGTGGGCTTGATTGGAAGAAAGGAGTCCAAAAGAAAGGTGAAGCTTGTAGATTGTCTACCTTCAAGAGCTAAGGTGTTTACACCTTAGTTGGAGCCACAATCAATCTTTGAGATTGATAGGTAATTTTCTCAACACACTATGAATGTCATTTTGTTTTATTGTATTTGCTACACATTATATGAGAGGTGGCCGAAATTTTTGCTAGAAAATATGATTTTCAAAATTTTGTTGCTTCCGTTGGGCTTCCGGTCACCGTAACCGATCCCCTTTCAGATAGTGCCTGCAAGAACCATTCAATTATGGTTAGCGTACAGTACGGTCCCTTCAACTCATATATCCCGACCGATTCGACAACTATTGGTTTATCGAGAGTTTTCAATGAATCGATACTATGTGTCATGTTGTGGTTGCAACGATGGTGTAATCTATGAAACCCTTTCATAATTACCACCATACTCTGATCAGAGATTTCAACCCACACATACATGAAAAACACATAGGATATCCATACCCATAGGTAAGCGGTGAATCCCCGGCTACAATGCATCGACTCCTATATGTTTCGCCGTAACACCCAACCTTGCCACCTAATGACCCAATAAGAGTCGGTAAACAAGTCAAAGTGAAACGCTAGCACATAGAGTCTCAATGTTGTCCCGGGTCATAAGGACTAATGGTGTACAACCATAAACTAGGACGTTTCCACTCGATAAGTGAGAACTACTTGGAAAGTCCTTTATAGAGGGTTGTTCAGTGCACTCTACCAGGAGCACCTATCTGCATGCTCGGACATCACAATGTCCCCTACCAATGAAACATGGTACTCACATCGCAGATACTAGTCTCTAACTCGAGCGGCCTTTATCCTTCTTAGTGGCGGCTGAATCGACTAGGAACGGTTTAGAATATACAGTATTCCAAGTATGAGTTTCATGATACTCATCATATGAGCATCTCATATTCTTTCTAGTATTTGTATATTCAAGGTCTTTATCTATGCAACTGGCATGGGTATAAAGATAAAGATGCGCCAAATTAATAAATTCAAATATTATTAAAATAAAGATCGTTTATACAAAGAGTTTCATCGTGAACAGTCGGCCAACACTTGGCTCGACGTGCACCTACTCTAACATTCCCTTTATCAATAAATGAGACATACAATGCCTCCAATAGATAATCAATGGAATCAATACATAACAATGGATAAATTGAAGGGAATAACACTTTGAAACCTTTGAAATACAATACATATAACAATCATGTGAGCAAAGGGATGAAATTCCACTTACAAATAAATAGAACACCTCCAATTATACTCTTGGTACACCACCTACAACAATAATCCATAAATAACACCAATATCAACTCTATATCCAAAAATACACGTTAAATAATCCATAGAACCAACCAATACAAGACCCTATAACATCTCATTCCAACAACCATGACAAAACTCAACCAAAAACTTACCTTAGATACCTCTCACCACGTAGAAGCTCGATCTCAACTCGGAAATCCAAACAAACCCAAGAATCAAAGGTGGGAAACTAAAGAAATGGATGAAAACCCTTGCTAGAAGAGAGAAATCTCGAAAATGGAAGAAAAGAAAGAGATAAGGTATGGCCAACAACTCCAAAAAGTAACTTAAAAACTCGCCCATACCTATACCGCGGGTGCGCTGCCACAAGCACCGCGGGTGCGCTAAGCTCTCGGCACAACAAAATAAATTCCATGCACGATGACCGCGGGTGCGGTGCTGCAATTACCGCAGGTGCGGTGCTTACACTGCCGCGGGTGCGGTGATGCCACGTCCTTCCAATTCCAAAATGATGAATAGTACACCGCGGGGGCACTCCTCTAAGAGCGCGGGTGCACTCTTGCTACGGCAATGAACAAAACAAACTCAACTAAAAATCAATCCGAAACGCTGAAACGAACAACCAACAATAACTAACACCTCAAGAACAATAATAACCAATAATACTATGGCCCAAAACACAACTCTAAACATCTAATCACATAACCCAAATAACATACGAAACTTAAATCGTACCGTACACCGGGCTCGGCTATTACAATTGTAGTCGGGGATTCACCGCTTACCTTCGGGTAAGGATATCCTATGTGTTATCATGTGTATGTAGGTTGAAATCTCTGGCCAGAGTATGGTGGTAATTATGAAATGGGTTTCATAGATTACACCATCGATGCAACTACGACATGACACATAGTATCGATTCATTGACAACTCTCGATAAATCATTGGTTGTCGAATCGGTCGGGATATATGAGTTGAAGGGACCGTACTGTACGCTAACCATAATTGAATGGTTCTTGCAGGCACTATCATTTGATACCTAGGGAATCATGTAAGCGATGTTGCTAGGCGTTTAACATGGTTGGTTGGGTACTATCAGACTTGAGTTCTGACGTTCTTGTTATCAAGGGGTTGATAAGTAAGAATGGAGCAATTGGGGTATGCTCATATAAGGACATGTTTAGTCCGAATCACATGGAGATGTGAACCCACGGCTAGTTGTATCAATGAACCATTGAGGGCCACACAAGTGCTGGCTTTCTAGATCCCGTTGAGAAGTAAAAATAGTTCAATGTGTTGAACGGCTTATAAAGGAGTTTATAAGCATAAGGAAAATTAGAAGTATGACTTCTATAAAGGAGAAATTAGTTCAATGTGTTGAACGGCTTATAAATGAGTATATAAGTGTAAGGAAAAATAGAAGTATGACTTCTATGAGGGAAATGTAACTTTTAATTTATGGAAGTGTTCCTAAATTAAAAGTTGGCCAAATAAATAATGTATTTGAAAATTGTGATTTTCATAAATATTATGGACTAAATTAAATTAATTCAAGTGTTGAATTAATTAAACACTAGTGGGCCTAGTAGAGTCCAAATAATTAAATTAATTCAAGTGTTGGATTAATTAAATCATATTGAGTCTTGTAGAGCTCAATTAAAATAATTATTTAACTAGTGGGACTTGGGTAAATTCAAGTAATGTTTAATTAGTCTCAAATATGTTTGAGATAATTAAATTTAGTCCATGGTTTTTTAATTTGTTAAAAACCATATGATATATGCATGCATGGGAGGTGAGGGTTGGAGACAACTTTTTCAAATATCAATGCATGGCATGCTATTTTTGTCTCTACTTTTTGCAAGACCAAGACAAGTCTCCCTCCCCTTCACTCCCAACCATATGGCCGAAATTTTGATGGCTTTCTCTCCCATTTTTCTCTCATATTTTTCTTCTTCAATAATTGAGGAAAGAAATCACTTCTCAAAGAAAAATGCTCTAATTTTTCTAGTGCAAAATTAGAGTGGTTCTAGCTAGTTGGTGGTGGGCTTAATATTTGAGCAAGGTGGGCTCAAAGGAAGCTTGAAGATTGTCTTGCCATTGAAGAGCTTAGTTGTATATCAACTAAGTTGGAGCCATCATCAATCTTTTAAGATTGATAGGTAAAATTCTTAACACACTATGAATGTCATTTTTGTGTTTTTGTATTTGCTACACATTTTTTGTATGGTGGCCGAAAATTTCTTCTTGAAATATAAAATTTTGAACTTCCGTTGCGTTTCCGGCCACCGTAACCGATCCCCTTTCAAACCCGCCACCCTGTAACAGTTCTCGTGGGAATCAATTCATTATTATCATTTTTCACAACAGTGATCCCACCTTTCTTTGGAACAACCTGTACTGGACTGACCCACCTACTATCAGAAATCGGGTAGATAATACCTGCGTGCAGTAGCTTAATCACCTCTTTCTTCACCACTTCTTGCATAGCTGGGTTCAGACGCCTTTGAGGCTGAGTAGATGTCTTGTGATCGGCCTCCATCAGAATCTTGTGCATACACATAGAAGAGCTGATCCCTTTAATGTCTGAGATGCTCCAGCCGATGTCTTTGATGTTCTCCCTCAACACTCGCAACAACTTTTCTTCCTCCTTACCTGTCAAAGTAGATGAAACAATCATTGGAAGTTTATCATTATCAAGTAAAAACAGATATTTTAAGTGCGAGGGAAGAGGTTTCATCTCTAGGATCGGGGCTTCTTCGATGGATGATTTTAAAGGTCTTGGGACATGCCCAAGCTCCCCAATCCTAGAGTTTACCGTTTTTGACATTGGTCTGCCTGCGTCCAAATAGGAGATACATTCATCAAGCTCTTGATTTCCCAATTCTTGTGGCGATGAATGGGTTAAGCAAATCTCCAAAGGGTCCTCACCTATCTCTAACTTCTCAAAACAAGAGTAGGGCATTAAGTTAATGCTAGCACCTAAGTCACACAAAGCTTTATTAAAACTTGAAGTTCCAATAGTGCAAGGGATAGAAAAACTACCTGGATCCTTAAGCTTCGGAGGGAGTTTATTTTGTAAAACAGCAGAACATTCCTTCGAAAGCTTAACTGTCTCAAAGTCAACCAATTTCCTCTTGTTTGATAAAATCTCTTTAAGAAATTTTGCACATGAGGGCATTTGAGCTAAAGCTTCTGCAAATGGAATATTTATATCCAGCTTTTTGAAAATCAAGAAATTTTGAAAATTGAGTATCCAATTGCAGTTGCTTCGCTCTTTGGGGAAAAGAGAGTGAATTAATATCAATATTGGAGTTCGAGTTCAGAGACTTACCTTTCTCCCTTGCGGCATTTGACCCTTGCTTGGATAATTCCTTCTCATTTGCATCTCCTTCAACATCGATCACCTCCTGCTTTATGGGAGACGTAACCGTGACTGCATTGACACCTTTTGGATTCTTTTCCGTGTCACTAGGTAGTGTACCCGGATCTCGTGTAGCCATTTGTGTCGCTAACTGCCCTAGTTGCGTCTCCACTCTTTGCATCATGGCATCATGGTTTTGCCATCTCATCTCATTCCCAGCTATGTACTTGGCAAGCATATCCTCAAGGTTCGACTTGCTATCCTGTGGCTTGAAATCGGGTGGCATTGAAGGTCCAGCACCTTGTGGAGGTTTAGGTGGTTGTTGAGGAGGTCTTTGCTGCGTAGGATGTTGTGGAGGATTAAACTGTAGTTGCTCAACAGACGTTTCAGGTTGCTTCCATCCAAAATTCGGATGATTCCTCCGGCCCGGGTTATATGAAAAACTATATGGATTGTATTGTGGACGACCTTGGTTTCCCACATAATTCACCGAGTTTCCTCCAAAGCACTGTATCCCCTCACAAGACATATCTGGCGCGAAGGGCATATCACTAGATGATCCACCAACTGTCTCAGTACTTCCCTAAATATAATGCACCGGTTTGACTGGTATTGATTTATTTGCCTGTAACTGTGCCATCTGATGTGTCAACCCGTCAAGCTTCGCTGTGATCGCTGTCAAAGCGTCCATCTCTAGAAATCCTACCTTCTTCTCCCTGCAGTTGTCTTGCCAACCCACATTGCTCTCCGCCATATTAGATATGATTTCGAGCGCTGCGGTTGGCGTTTTCCTGTACAAGCTTCCGTTTGCTGCCGCATCGAGCATAGATCTCATAGAAGGATCTACCCCATAATAGAATGTCTCAACCTGTTGTCCTATTGAAAAGCCATGTCTCAGGCACATCCTCAACATTTTCTTGAACCTCGCCCATGCTGAATTCAGTGATTGCCCATCTCTCTGTCTAAATGATGTAATTTCATTTCTTAACTTGTTAGGATCGGTTAGGGGGAAAATCGTTGAGCTAAAATAGCTCGGTTCTTGAAATATTGAACACCGATGAATTAAATCAAGTTTGATATGAAATCAAGCGGAAAACACTCGAAATAATCCTTCGTAGAAACCGATTAAATATTTTGTAAACCATTTAAAATATATGGAAGTTGAACGAGTAAAAATATTTTCGGTTGAAGCATTTTATCAAACACTTGGTATGCAATATTTTGGTATTTGAAGAACACATAAAATGCTTCAACAATGTGAAAGCGGACCGGTTACGGTGGCCGGAAGCGCAACGGAAGTCAAAAATTTTAAATTTTTAGAGCAAAATTTCGGCCACCCCATATTTGTGCAATATTTACATTCAAACACCATAATACATACATAGGGTGTTAGAAGTGATTTACCTATCAACTTTAAAAAGTTGATGTTGGCTCCAACTTAGTTGACTAGCAACTAAGCTCTTCTTATGGAAGACAAGTCTACAAGCTCCTCCTCCTTGCTCCTAAATCAAGCCCACCACTAGCAAGGCAAATCCCCTCAAGTTTTGCACTAGAAAAACTTAAGGATTTTTCAAAGAGAAGATTTTTATTCTCCAAAAATGAAGAACACAAGAAGAAAAATATGAGAGAAAATTGGTGAGAGGTTTCGGCCAAGACAAGGTGAGAATGAGGGAGTGAAGTCTAGACTTGGGTGTGGGAAAAGTGAAAAAGTTGATCCCCATGCCATGCATTATTTTATTAAAAAGTATTCAAAGTCTCTTCACCTCCCAAGCATGCAAACCCTAGCATGTCATGTATATATAATATGGTTTCTAACACATTAAAAACCATGGACTAAATTTTAATTATCTCAAACACATTTGAGATTAATTAAATACTACTTGAATTTATTCAAGTCCCACTAATTAAATAATTATTTTAATTGAGCTCTACAAGGCTCAATAATATTTAATTAATTCAACACTTGAATTAATTTAATTATTTAGACTCTACTAGGTCCACTAGTGTTTAATTAATTCAACACTTGAATTAATTTAATTTAGTCCTCAATAATGTTTATGAAAATCACAATTTTCAACTACATTATTTATTTGGCCAAATTTTAATCTTAGGAACACTTCCATAAATTAAAATTTATATTTCTCTCTTAGAAGTCATACTTCTATTTTTTCTTTACGCTTATAAACCCATTTATAAGCCGTTCAACACATTGAACTATTTTACTTCTCATCGGGATTTACAAAGCCAGTACTTGTGTGGCCCTCAATGGTTCATTGATACAACTAGCCGTGGGTTCACATCTCTATGTGATTCGGACTAAACATGTCCTTATTCGAGCATACCCCAATTGCTCCATTCTTACTTATCAACTCCTTGATAGTAAGAACGACAGAACTCAAGTCTGATAGCACCCAACCAATCACGTTAAACGCCTAGCAGCATCGCTTACGTGATTCCCTAGGTATCACATGATAGTGCCTGCAAGAACCATTCAATTATGGTTAGCGTACAGTACGGTCCCTTCAACTCATATATCCCGACCGATTCGACAACTATTGGTTTATCGAGAGTTGTCAATGAATCGATACTATGTGTCATGTTGTGGTTGCATCGATGGTGTAATCTATGAAACCCCTTTCATAATTACCACCATACTCTGATCAGAGATTTTCAACCCACACATACATGAAAAACACATAGGATATCCATACCCGTAGGTAAGTGGTGAATCCCCGACTACAATGCATCGACTCCTATGTGTTTCGACAGAACACCCAACCTTGCCACCTGATGACCCCATGAGAGTCGGTAAACAAGTCAAAGTGTAATTCTAGCACATAGAGTCTCAATGTTGTCCCGGGTCATAAGGACTAATTCTGTACAACCATAAACCAGGACTTTTCCACTCGATAAGTGAGAACCACTTGGAAAGTCCTTTTATGGAGGATTGTTCAGTGCACTCTACAAGGAGCACCTATCTGCATGTTCGGACATCACAATGTCCCCTACCAATGAAACATGGTACTCACATCGCAGATACTAGTCTCTAACTCGAGCGGCCTTTATCCTTCTTAGTGGCGGCTGAATCGACTAGGAACGGTTTAGAATATACAGTATTCCAAGTATGAGTTTCATGATACTCATCATATGAGCATCTCATATTCTTTCTAGTATTTGTATATTCAAGGTCTTTATCTATGCAACTAGCATGGGTATAAAGATAAAGATGCGCCAAATTAATAAATTCAAATATTATTAAAATAAAGATCGTTTATACAAAGAGTTTCATCGTGAACAGTCGGCCAACACTTGGCTCGACGTGCACCTACTCTAACAATCTCCCACTTGCACTAGAGCCAACTACCCATATACTTCAGACCCATTGATTCGCGACGCTTCTCGAACGATGGTCCTGGTAAAGGCTTAGTTAGTGGATCAGCAACATTATCTGCGGAGCCGACTTTGTCAATCACGACATCTCCTCTTTCCACGATCTCTCTGAGGATGTGGTACTTTCTCAATACGTGTTTGGACTTCTGATGAGACCTTGGCTCCTTCGCCTGAGCTATGGCTCCCGTGTTGTCGCACATCACCGGGATAGGAGCAACTCCATTTGGAATGACGCCCAACTCTTGGACGAAATTCCTAATCCAAACAGCCTCCTTTGCTGCAGCCGATGCAGCAATGTATTCTGCCTCAGTGGTGGAATCCGCAGTACTGTCTTGCTTGGAACTCTTCCAAGAGACAGCACCACCATTGAGCATGAATATGAATCCGGAGGTTGACTTCGAGTCATCAATATCGCTTTGGAAGCTAGAGTCGGTATAGCCTTCCAATTTTAGTTCTCCACCCCCATAGACCAAAAACAACTTATTGGTCTTTCTCAAATACTTGAGGATGTCTTTCACAGCTTTCCAGTGTGGAAGACCAGGGTTGGATTGATATCTACTCACTACACTTAGTGCAAATGCCACGTCAGGACGTGTAGATATCATCCCATACATGATACTACCAATAGCCGAAGCATACGGAATTTGTGTCATCGCCGCTATCTCTGCATCAGTCTTGGGAGACATAGACTTGGATAGGGACACGCCATGACACATTGGTAGATGTCCTCTCTTGGACTCATCCATCGAGAACCGCTTCACGATGGTATCAATGTATGTGGACTGGGTGAGACCAAGCAATCTTCTTGATCTATCTCTATAGATCTGTATTCCCAATACAAAAGATGCTTCACCCAAGTCCTGCATTGAGAACTTACTTGCTAACCATATCTTTGTTGATTGCAACATTCCTACATCATTCCCAATGAGTAGAATGTCATCAACATAAAGAACAAGGAATGTCACAGCACTCCCACTGACCTTCTTATACACACAGGGTTCCTCAGGATTCTTAGTAAAACCAAACTCTTTGATTGTACTATCGAATCTGAGGTTCCAGCTCCTCGATGCCTGCTTAAGACCATAAATAGATCTTTGAAGTTTGCATACCATATGCTCACTTCCGATGGATGTAAACCCTTCAGGTTGAGACATGTAAATTTCTTCCTTAATATCCCCATTAAGGAAGGCTGTCTTCACATCCATCTGCCATATCTCATAGTCATACAATGCAGCTATGGCTAGCAATATCCTAATGGACTTGAACATCGCAACTGGAGAAAAGGTTTCCTCATAGTCAACACCTTGCCTTTGAGTATACCCTTTTGCTACCAATCGCGCCTTGAAGGTCAATACCTTCCCATCCGCCCCAAGTTTCCTCTTGTAAATCCATTTACATCCTATGGGAACAGTTCCCTCAAGTGGATCCACAAGATTCCACACTTGGTTCGAATGCATGGAATTCATCTCAGATTCCATTGCTTCAAGCCACTTGGATGAATCGGCATCCGTTAACGCTTCCTTGAAGGTCCTTGGATCACATCCAAGATTAGGCTCATTATGGCCCTCTTCAAGAAGCAGACCATACCTCACAGGTGGTCTTGAGACTCTCTCGGTTCTTCTAGGAGCTTGTATCTCCTCACATGGCTTCTCGGGTGTGGGTTCTACATCTGTGGGTGTCTCTCGAACCTCTTCGAGTTCTATCATCTCGCATTTTCTATCCAATAGAAATTCCTTTTCCAAAAAGGTTGCGTTCCTAGAAACAAACACCTTTGTTTCTTGAGGATAATAGAAATAATATCCAATGGAATTCCTTGGATATCCCACAAAGTAGCATAAAATGGATCGACTATCCAATTTATCTCCCACTGTCTGCTTCACATAAGCAGGACACCCCCATATTCTAAGATAAGAATATTTGGGAGGCTTACCCATCCATATCTCATATGGTGTCTTGTCAACTGCCTTTGTATGGACATTGTTCAACAACAGTGCCGCTGTTTCAAGCGCATATCCCCAAAAGGATGGCGGCAACTCCGTGAACCCCATCATAGACCGGACCATGTCCATCAAAGTCCGGTTACGACGCTCCGAAACACCATTCAACTGCGGTGTAGCGGGCGGAGTCCACTGCGAGAGAATCCCATTCTCTCTAAGATACTCTTGGAACTCGGCACTCAAGTACTCACCACCTCGATCCGATCGAAGTGTCTTGATGCTTCGTCCCAATTGTTTCTCTACTTCACTTCTGAATTCTTTGAACCTTTCAAAGGCTTCAGACTTGTATTTCATCAAATACACATACCCATACCTCGAAAAGTCATCGGTAAAGGTGATGAAGTAGGAATGTCCATGCTTAGTGGTGATGCTAAGCGGACCGCACACATTGGTATGGATCAAATCCAATAACCCTTTGGTTCGCTCCGCATGGCCCTTAAAGGGAACTTTGGTCATCTTTCCTTTTAGACAGGATTCACAAGTCGTGAGAGCATTAATATCGGACATATCAAACATGCCAACTCCCACTAGCTTGTTCATCCTTCTTAGGGAAATATGACCTAATCGAGCATGCCATAATTGTGTCGAATTAAGAGTATCTTGTTTGCGCTTATTTGTTGTTGTTATCGTTTGGACATTGTTAAGTGGAATATCTTTTAATTTTAAGGTGTAGAGATTGTTTTCAAGTTCACCGGTACCAACTAAACATTCATTCTTGTAAATATTGCAAATACCTTTGCCAAATAAACAAGAAAATCCATCAATATCAAGCATAGAAATGGAAATAATGTTTTTAACCAAGTCTGGTACATACAAAACATCCCTCAAAACAAGCTTAAAATCATTGTTCAATATTAAATAAACATCTCCTACGGCTTTTGCAGCAACCCTTGCTCCATTGCCCATCCTCAGGAAGGTCTCACCCTCTCGGAGCCTCCTACTTCTTCCCATCACCTGCAAATCATTACAGAGATGTGAGCCACAGCCGGCATCTAATACCCAAGAAGTAGAATTAATCGAGATATTTACTTCAATATAGAACATACCCTTGCCAGAACCCTTCTGCGCAAGATATTCCCTGCAGTTACGCCTCCAATGTCCAGGCTTCTTGCAGTGATGACAGATGTCAACTGTCTTCTCAGCCTTGGCTGGCGCGGCTGCCACTATGGGACTCGGAGTCTGCCTCTTCAAGGGCTCGCTCTTCTTGGGGCGCTTGAAAGAACGCTTCTTTCCTTTCCCAGGTGGACCGGTCTTCGTGCCAGATGAAGAGCCCACATAAAGAACCGGCTTCTACTTCTTGATGGTGGACTCAAAGGTCACAAGCATGTTCACCAACTCTTCAAGGCTGGGCTCGAGCTTGTTCATATTGAAGTTCACGACAAAAGGATCGAAAGAGCTAGGCAGCGACAGCAGCAGCACATCAGTGGTCAACTCCGATGGCAAGATCAAATCCATGCCAACAAGCTTGTCCAAGAGCCCAATCAACTTTAGGCCATGCTCATGGACCGAAGTCCCATCTCGCATGCGTAAAGTGATGAGCTCCTTTACTGTGGCATGCCTCAAAGGCCGAGTTTGCTCACCGAAGAGCTCCTTGAGGTGCATATGAATGTCAGCAGCATTCTTATCATCCTCGAATCGCCTTTGCAGCTCATCGTTCATCGAAGCCTGCATGTAACACTTGGCCTTCAAGTCATGGTCGCACCAATCCTTGTAGGTTTGCAGTTCCTCGGGACTGCAGTTAGTCGGAGCCTCATCAGGGGGCGACTCAGTCAGTGTGTATGCGATTTTCTCCGAGTTCAAGACAATCTTTAGATTTCTTAGCCAAGTGATATAGTTTGGTCCGGTTAGAACGTGTTTTTCGAGAATTACGGAAAACGGGTTGCGAATTGATGACATTGTCAAAGATTTGTACTGAAAAGTAAAACAGATAAATGTTAATGATTATTTCAAAATATTTAATAAGATATAAAGTTTGGACTTTTACTTTATAAATTATCGCTCCCACTGTTTTGACATTTTCACTACCCTCTAGTGAAAACGAGAAACACTTTCCTCAGTAGGTACGTAAGGTCCAATTAGCGAATTGTGATCCCGAATAATATCGGCCATCACAACTCCTAAAAGGTAATTTCCAATTGCATCGCCATGCAACCCTCTACGTATACTTTTGTCTCACGTTTGATTAGGACCCAATAATATGACGTCGTTCATCTTTACGTGTCAAGCCTAACCCATCGATATTGAACCTTAATGGACGGTCGCCATGAGTTCCCTCAATAATATGAGCCGAAATCATGGGAGTTCCACGTAGTTCACATCACCATGTCAATGGATGTCATAGCTTTCCGGCACCCAGGGCCCCCTCAATAATATGAGCCGAGCCCCGAGTACGGGTAGCGTTCATCATGCATCCATTGTTGATGGAAGACAAGGAAATTATAAACAAATTTATAATTCTCCTTTTCGGACTTGATATTAATTTTGAATCTTATTCAAAATGAGGGTTTTTTAATTTTGAAAGGTCTCATCATTAATTTTATTTTAAAAGCTCGCCATGTTTGATCGTATGTTTGCCGGATTCATGCAACTTTGTTATTATAATAATAATAACGCACATACTCATTATTTATAACATATCATGCATATATTATAAATAGAAAACAGTACAAGGATGATCAATTGCCCCAAAACTAATGGCCCGTGTGAGCCAAACACGGGCCTAGGTCCAATCCTAGGGTAAATGCACGGGATGCAATGCAACTAAATTATTACATTAGCATCCAATATTACATGTCTTCGATCTTCATAATCACCAAGGCCACCATCTTCCAATCTTGATCTTCCCCTATTCTAATATTTACAAATAAATATCCATGGCACATAGGGATACATCTCATGGGGTGGGAACGGGCCATAAATCAAGCCCACTTTAAATTGATAATTATTACAATCATACAACACAAATATCCTAGCATACACCTAGCAAATTGGGCTTGGGCTTTTGATCATCCTTCATGCATAATATCACATATCATACACCATCGATTTATTATCACTATAATTAATTGATCCAATATTATATATCTTGATCCAATCACTAACCGCCACAATTATAAATTAAATTAACAAAGTATACAAACACCTTTGTCTACTTTCAAATTAATTTATTTATAATCGAATTTCTTGTAAATCACCATTTACTATAAATAATTAAAGTCCTACTTCAATTATTTATTTTATGAGAAAATATGTGCAACAATTGTAAATTTAAACTTAAGGGCCAAAAAACCATTTTTCACCAAAAATATTTTGGCCCATTTAAATTTCACAAAATATGTTGACCATCTAATGGCCCAACATCTCAAGGCCCATGACACTAAGATTCTCCAAATCACTTTTGGAAACCCTAGCCGTCATCGCCGTCGCCGGAGCTCCGTCGCCGGATTCCGGCAACAAAAATTTTTTTTTATTTAAAAAACAGCATTTCGGGCAGCCCTTTGGGCTTCCCCTCGGCTGCCCGAAATTTTCGGGCAGCCCGAGATTTCACGGGCAGCAACAAGCTGCCCAAAAATATATTTTTTTTTTGTTTTCAAAATTTCGGTCCTTGTATTTTTATGCACAAAAAATTCTCAAGCGGTTAGAAATCGATCTCAACATAATATTATGCAAATATTACACAAAAACCGTAACCTTAGCTCTGATACCACTTGAAAGCGGACCGGTTACGGTGGCCGGAAGCGCAACGGAAGTCAAAAATTTTAAATTTTTAGAGCAAAATTTCGGCCACCCCATATTTGTGCAATATTTACATTCAAACACCATAATACATACATAGGGTGTTAGAAGTGATTTACCTATCAACTTTAAAAAGTTGATGTTGGCTCTAACTTAGTTGACTAGCAACTAAGCTCTTCTTATGGAAGACAAGTCTACAAGCTCCTCCTCCTTGCTCCTAAATCAAGCCCACCACTAGCAAGGCAAATCCCCTCAAGTTTTGCACTAGAAAAACTTAAGGATTTTTCAAAGAGAAGATTTTTATTCTCCAAAAATGAAGAACACAAGAAGAAAAATATGAGAGAAAATTGGTGAGAGGTTTCGGCCAAGAAAAGGTGAGAATGAGGGAGTGAAGTCTAGACTTGGGTGTGGGAAAAGTGAAAAAGTTGATCCCCATGCCATGCATTATTTTATTAAAAAGTAATCAAAGTCTCTTCACCTCCCAAGCATGCAAACCCTAGCGTGTCATGTATATATAATATGGTTTCTAACACATTAAAAACCATGGACTAAATTTTAATTATCTCAAATACATTTGAGATTAATTAAATACTACTTGAATTTATTCAAGTCCCACTAGTTAAATAATTATTTTAATTGAGCTCTACAAGGCTCAATATTATTTAATTAATTCAACACTTGAATTAATTTAATTATTTAGACTCTACTAGGTCCACTAGTGTTTAATTAATTCAACACTTGAATTAATTTAATTTAGTCCTCAATAATGTTTATGAAAATCACAATTTTCAACTACATTATTTATTTGACCAAATTTTAATCTTAAGAACACTTCCATAAATTAAAATTTATATTTCTCTCTTAGAAGTCATACTTCTATTTTTTCTTTACGCTTATAAACCCATTTATAAGCCGTTCAACACATTGAACTATTTTACTTCTCATCGGGATTTACAAAGCCAGTACTTGTGTGGCCCTCAATGGTTCATTGATACAACTAGCCGTGGGTTCACATCTCTATGTGATTCGGACTAAACATGTCCTTATTCGAGCATACCCCAATTGCTCCATTCTTACTTATCAACTCCTTGATAGTAAGAACGTCAGAACTCAAGTCTGATAGCACCCAACCAATCACGTTAAACGCCTAGCAGCATCGCTTACGTGATTCCATAGGTATCACATGATAGTGCCTGCAAGAACCATTCAATTATGGTTAGCGTACAGTACGGTCCCTTCAACTCATATATCCCGACCGATTCGACAACTATTGGTTTATCGAGAGTTGTCAATGAATCGATACTATGTGTCATATTGTGGTTGCATCGATGGTGTAATCTATGAAACCCCTTTCATAATTACCACCATACTCTGATCAGAGATTTTCTGTAAGGCCCAAGAATGTAATTATCGTAATCTGAAATGATTTGGGTATAATTACGTAATCTGAAATTAATCTGAGATGATTTATTGATTATGAATTAATGAAGTTCTAACCGGGCCATTCCGAGATCAGATTTGGGCAACTATATAAAATGTATATGTTTGACCGAAGGGGTGGCGCCCGGGCGGAAATATTTGACCGCCCGAGCGCCAATGACTAAGGGGAGAAACCCGAATATGTCGCGCCCGGGCGGAGGTTTTTGACCGCCCGAGCGCGATTGTTTAATTGGCGAGGGTCGAGAGTTTCGCGCCCGGGCGGAAACTTTTATCCGCCCGAGCGCGAGACGTGTTGATTGAAGGGTAAGCCAATTGCCTCAATGCATGCTACGGGTATATATATATAGATATACATAGCAAATCATATTCAGAAAGAAAAGGGAGAAACCGAGGGAAGCTTCGGGAAAAATTGAGGGTGCGAGAAATCCGTCCGTCTGATTTTGAATCCGACTTTATTACCGAGTTCCTATCAACGTAGGCTACAACTGGACGTAAGTTTTGCTACGTTTTGACATGTTTTGAAATTAGACTATTGTCAGAATTGAATAGGATTCATATATGATGCTCTTGTCATGTTAGACATCATAGAATCGAAGTCAGATTAAAGAACAGATTGTTTCTGTAATTGTTATGATTTTTGGAGTCGATTTGACTGAGAATTCATATCAGATATGTATGGTTATTGAGATTATGACTGGTATCGATATTGATTATGAGTTCTGATATTATATCTGTGATGTTTGGACTGACGGGATTATTGAGACAGTATTGTTATGCCGTCGAAACATCAGTTGATTGAAATTGATCAAAGTCGGTATTGATTTAGATTGTATTGGTATACCGTATGTCGATTGACATTGATCAGATTTTATTGTGATTTGATATTGATTCAGAACAGGTATTGAATTGAGTTGTTTATTGATATTATATCTGTTCGATATTGTTATTACCAGATTGGGAATGGACCGAGATAGAGTCGGGACTTCTTCTTCTTCTTCTTCGGAGCGAGAAGATAAAGGTATAAATTGATGTTGAGTTGGGATTGCACAACTCGAGGGAGGTTTGACTCGAGTTTCCCTAAATCACATACTTTACCTTATTGCATTGATATTTGCATTGAATTGATTGATGTACTTGTTCTCTTGATATTAGATGACAGGTATTAGACGAGTTATCTTGTGACAGAAGTGCCAGATAGTGGTGGTATCGCCACGGCACATTGCACGATGTCTCAAGATAGGATATTGGCGATAGAGCTACAGTCCTTGACGGTTAGGTCAGGACACTGGATGTTTGGTTATATCGAGTAATGGAATCTATTACGGAATTCGATATAGGAACACCATATTTGGTTATATCGAGTAAAGGGTATTGGAATTCTTCTATTACGGAATTCGATATAGGAATACCAGGGCACTGGTTATATCGAGTAATAGAGATTATGGTTCCATCCTTTACGGAATTCGATATAGGAATACCACATCTGGAAACCGGGATCCCTAGACTAGGATTGAGTCTAGTCTAAAACGTAGAGTCACGAGCTTGAGTGACAGTTATATTGATTGATATTGATTGATGTTTATTATGTTCCTAAATATGGTTCATGTCCTTTTATGTTCCTTATATTGGTACATATTTAGAATTGAAATTATTCTTGATACTGATCATGTTCCAGACGTTGGTCCATGTTTAGAATAGAAGTTATTCTTGAGATTGATTATGTTCCTGATATTGGTACATGTTTAGAATAGGAATTATTCTTGACATTGATTATGTTCCTGATTGTGGTACATGTTTAGAATAGGAATTATTCTTGATATTGATTCATGCACTGATTTTGATACATGTTATGAATGTCTATTATATGCTTTTATATGATTTATATAACTGCATGTATATACATGATTTATACTGGGATATTTATATCTCACCGGAGTTATCCGGCTGTTGTCTTGTTTGTATGTGTGCATGGCAATAGGTGGGATAGAAGCGGGGTCAGGACGAGAATGAGGCTGGACTAGATAGCGTGGAGATCCGGGCTTCAGAAGCAACTTAGGATTCAACACTGATATGTAGTTGAACCTAGTTGGATTATTGTAGATAACATCAGATTTGTATGTTCATGGTTAATATGTAATTTGATTTTAATTACATTACGTTTCCGCTTTGCATTTTAAAGAAAAAAAATTTAGACCCTTTTTATTATAATTGTTTGAATTATTCCTAAAGACGATTAAGGAATGAATTAGCGTCCGGGTCCCCACAACAGGTGATATCAGAGCTGTAGGTCCTTGAACTGTAGGTTCCTTAGCACTGAGATAGAAAAGAGTGAGCAGGGTAGAATGTGTTTTCTTTCCTGCTTTTGATTGTTAGCATGTGATATAGTATTATGTTGATTTACATTGAGTATGCTAGCATGCCAGCATGTTTTATTGCGTTTAAATGTATGTTACCTGAATATCTGAATTGATTTGGTAATATATCTGATTTGAAAATGAATCAGAACCAATTCTTGATCAGAAGGTAAGCTGATCAGAAAAGGATTGGGATTGATTATCTCTTGTGATTACTGATTCCTGTGATCATCAGATATACCTCGTAGAAGATTTCAGAAAGGGGTAGTACTTCGTCTGATCAGATAGATGTATCAGAAATTCAGATGAAAACTAAATTGAAAGAGTTTCAGTTATTTCAGCCGCCGATTCTGAGTGGTATCGGGATGTCTGAAGAGTATGAGAATTGATTGGATGACATAGAAATACTGTTCGAATTACTTAATTGTACAGATGAACAGAGAATTAAACTGGTATTCCCTCAGTTACGAGAAGCTGCCAGAAGTTGGTGGATTACAACCAAAGGAGTACTAGAACTGAGAGGTTCCCGAAGATTTCAGGGAGCTGGATCATCTGGATATGGTGATCAAGGAACAGACCCAGGACACACTTGATGATATAGTGGCAGGTATTGTTCCTCTATGATTATGATGCATATGTATTGATATATACTAATGCAATCATTATGATTATCCTTGATTGGGTGGCACAGATATATGCTTTACCTGTTGGTTTTGTATCTACTGTAGTATTGCTTCTTTACCTTTTGGGGAAAGAATTTGATATCAGTGATATTCTGTGAGATATTATATACTGCAGTAAGTTGAGAATGGGACCGAATTAGGATAAATTGTACTTGTATTGTCGGATGATGACAGCATGAGTGATATTGATATATCGAACAAGTACAGAGCTATTTTAGAGTCTTGCCAGGAAATAGTAAGATTTGGACCTGAAATGGCCAAAGAATGAATGATATACGGTAAGGAATCTTGATTTTGAATTCCTTGATATCCGTATTATATATATGATTTGATGATTATCGAAAGGAATGGAGTAATTCCTTATGTATTCAGTTGATTACTGAAGATGTGCCTATCAGGGATTGATTTATTAATAGCAGGAAGTTTGCTATAGTCTGGTAGATGAGATTTCAGGTTATCCTGTATCAGGGAAAGTGATTTCAGTCTTGATTTGATACCAGATATTGGTTTCATTTTAGAATTTCGTATAGACTGATACTGATTGATTTGAGAGGATTGAGATATCAGTTGAACGATTTATTGCCTGGAGAGTTAGAGTTACATCTGATTATGTGTTTCTCTGGAAAATCCTTCAGTTCTGTTTATGGGTTGATAAATCCTGTGCTCGGAAGTGTTCTGATGATTTTATGCTCGTTTTATCTATGATATTTTGATATATTCGCAGCATATGATTGATTGAACTGAACAGTTGAAATGGTATTGAATGTTCTGAGAACTGAGATTGTTGTATATAGAATTGTTCGGATATGAATCTCAATTGTAACAGATTTTATTCAGAGTCTATGATATCTGAAGATAGTATACTGACTGATTATAGTACTGTTGAGACAGGGATCAGTGACTGAGAATGACATTGAATATGGCAGAATTTCTGAGATGTCAGAAATGTCAGAGATTGCGTCTTATGCAGTCATTAGATCAGCATTGCGTACTGATATTCTGAATCTGATCCGATATTATTATCATTCTGAGTCTGTGTTTGATATCGATTGTTATGAAGCGTTGAGATTATATACAGTTCAGTGGGGTCAGAACTGAGTTTGAAGATTAAAGCAGTTCAGAAGTTTGATCAGACTGTTCAGAACTTGATTTTGATAGTCAGAACCGAATACCATGGGTAGGAATTTTCCTTTAATTTATATTATTAACTGATTTGTTTGTGTCAGATGTTCGAATTGGAAATGACAGGTATTGTCAGATGCACACAATAGTAGATTCAGTACTGTTCTGATAACAGGAAATGTGTGAGAATTCGAATGGACAGTTTTGATATAAACAGATGAAATCAGTTATGTCAGAATTTATATTGAAATGTCTAAATCGTTGACTGATGAAGACAAGAAGATAGGAACCAGGAGATTGGTTATATCGATTATTGATTCTTAAATAGATATGGGAGTACATTTCTATGGATTTGGTGATGGAATCACCGAAATTTTGTCAACATTGTACCAGTAGGTGGTTATGATTGAACGATTTTTCAAATCTGCCTATGTCATATGGTACAGGATGATGTACTGATATGACCAGACGACTGAGAGGTATGTCAGGAACGGAGGTCAGATTGTATTAGATGCCAAAGTTGATTTTATCAGACTGTGATTTTCGTTTGATTTCGTACTTTTGGCTGAGTGTACAGCATGATTGTTCATCTATGATTTATAGATTGAAGGATAGTCAGAGTGAACTATCCTGATACTGGAGGATATCCAGGAAATGTAGTGCTTGATTTTAGCACTAATTGACATGATTGATTGTCAGTTATGAATTTTCGTACAACGATAGCTATTAGATGAGTATCGAAATAGCTCTAGTCAAGGTATTGTACGGTGAGAACTGCTATTTTCCTTCGTATGGGAATGATATTGCAGTAATGCTTGAGGGCAGATTTATTAAGATCAGAAATCAGATAAAGAAAAAGACATTGATCCACAGGAAATGAGGATAGCTCGGAAATTGATATGAACTGTGCTAACGTCAGACGATGACTGTTGATATAGTAAACCGAAGATTGAATATATCTCTGACTGGGATATTGATTGTTATGAGTTTTTGAGTGGTATACAGTTGTTGTATAACCAGTGTTCTGAGATTGATTCTATCTTGGGGAATTCCGTTGATAGGGGTTTACTACAGTTCTGTATATCTCCTTCTTGTATCTGATTTGTGATCTGATATGATCATCTGTATTTCATGAGTGAATTGCTTGTGATTTCGAGGACGAAATCCTGTCTTAGAGGGGGAGAAATGTAAGGCCCAAGAATGTAATTATCGTAATCTGAAATGATTTGGGTATAATTACGTAATCTGAAATTAATCTGAGATGATTTATTGATTATGAATTAATGAAGTTCTAACCGGGCCATTCCGAGATCAGATTTGGGCAACTATATAAAATGTATATGTTGGACCGAAGGGGTGGCGCCCGGGCGGAAATATTTGACCGCCCGAGCGCCAATGACTAAGGGGAGAAACCCGAATATGTCGCGCCCGGGCGGAGGTTTTTGACCGCCCGAGCGCGATTGTTTAATTGGCGAGGGCCGAGAGTTTCGCGCCCGGGCGGAAACTTTTATCCGCCCGAGCGCGAGACGTGTTGATTGAAGGGTAAGCCATTTGCCTCAATGCATGCTACGGGTATATATATATAGATATACATAGCAAATCATATTCAGAAAGAAAAGGGAGAAACCGAGGGAAGCTTCGGGAAAAATTGAGGGTGCGAGAAATCCGTCCGTATGATTTTGAATCCGACTTCAGTACCGAGTTCCTATCAACGTAGGCTACAACTGGACGTAAGTTTTGCTACGTTTTGACATGTTTTGAAATTAGACTATTGTCAGAATTGAATAGGATTCATATATGATGCTCTTGTCATGTTAGACATCATAGAATCGAAGTCAGATTAAAGAACAGATTGTTTCTGTAATTGTTATGATTTTTGGAGTCAATTTGACTGAGAATTCATATCAGATATGTATGGTTATTGAGATTATGACTGGTATCGATATTGATTATGAGTTCTGATATTATATCTGTGATGTTTGGACTGACGGGATTATTGAGACAGTATTGTTATGCCGTCGAAACATCAGTTGATTGAAATTGATCAAAGTCGGTATTGATTTAGATTGTATTGGTATACCGTATTTCGATTGACATTGATCAGATTTTATTGTGATTTGATATTGATTCAGAACAGGTATTGAATTGAGTTGTTTATTGATATTATATCTGTTCGATATTGTTATTACTAGATTGGGAATGGACCGAGATAGAGTCGGGACTTCTTCTTCTTCTTCTTCGGAGCGAGAAGATAAAGGTATAAATTGATGTTGAGTTGGGATTGCACAACTCGAGGGAGGTTTGACTCGAGTTTCCCTAAATCACATACTTTACCTTATTGCATTGATATTTGCATTGAATTGATTGATGTACTTGTTCTCTTGATATTAGATGACAGGTATTAGACGAGTTATCTTGTGACAGAAGTGCCGGATAGTGGTGGTATCGCCACGGCACATTGCACGATGTCTCAAGATAGGATATTGGCGATAGAGCTACAGTCCTTGACGGTTAGGTCAGGACACTGGATGTTTGGTTATATCGAGTAATGGAATCTATTACGGAATTCGATATAGGAACACCATATTTGGTTATATCGAGTAAAGGGTATTGGAATTCTTCTATTACGGAATTCGATATAGGAATACCAGGGCACTGGTTATATCGAGTAATAGAGATTATGGTTTCATCCTTTACGGAATTCGATATAGGAATACCACATCTGGAAACCGGGATCCCTAGACTAGGATTGAGTCTAGTCTAAAACGTAGAGTCACGAGCTTGAGTGACAGTTATATTGATTGATATTGATTGATGTTGATTATGTTCCTAAATATGGTTCATGTCCTTTTATGTTCCTGATATTGGTACATATTTAGAATTGAAATTATTCTTGATACTGATCATGTTCCAGACGTTGGTCCATGTTTAGAATAGAAGTTATTCTTGAGATTGATTATGTTCCTGATATTGGTACATGTTTAGAATAGGAATTATTCTTGACATTGATTATGTTCCTGATTGTGGTACATGTTTAGAATAGGAATTATTCTTGATATTGATTCATGCACTGATTTTGATACATGTTATGAATGTCTATTATATGCTTTTATATGATTTATATAACTGCATGTATATACATGATTTATACTGGGATATTTATATCTCACCGGAGTTATCCGGCTGTTGTCTTGTTTGTATGTGTGCATGGCAACAGGTGGGATAGAAGCGGGGTCAGGACGAGAATGAGGCTGGACTAGATAGCGTGGAGATCCGGGCTTCAGAAGCAACTTAGGATTCAACACTGATATGTAGTTGAACCTAGTTGGATTATTGTAGATAACATCAGATTTGTATGTTCATGGTTAATATGTAATTTGATTTTAATTACATTACGTTTCCGCTTTGCATTTTAAAGAAAAAAAATTTAGACCCTTTTTATTATAATTGTTTGAATTATTCCTAAAGACGATTAAGGAATGAATTAGCGTCCGGGTCCCCACATTTTCAACCCACACATACATGAAAAACACATAGGATATCCATACCCGTAGGTAAGCGGTGAATCCCCGACTACAATGCATCGACTCCTATGTGTTTCGACAGAACACCCAACCTTGCCACCTGATGACCCTATGAGAGTCGGTAAACAAGTCAAAGTGTAATTCTAGCACATAGAGTCTCAATGTTGTCCCGGGTCATAAGGACTAATTCTGTACAACCATAAACCAGGACTTTTCCACTCGATAAGTGAGAACCACTTGGAAAGTCTTTTTATGGAGGGTTGTTCAGTGCACTCTACAAGGAGCACCTATCTGCATGTTCGGACATCACAATGTCCCATACCAATGAAACATGGTACTCACATCGCAGATACTAGTCTCTAACTCGAGCGGCCTTTATACTTCTTAGTGGCGGCTGAATCGACTAGGAACGGTTTAGAATATACAGTATTCCAAATATGAGTTTCATGATACTCATCATATGAGCATCTCATATTCTTTCTACTATTTGTATTTTCAAGGTCTTTATCTATGCAACTAGCATGGGTATAAAGATAAAGATGCGCCAAATTAATAAATTCAAATATTATTAAAATAAAGATCGTTTATACAAAGAGTTTCATCGTGAACAGTCGGCCAACACTTGGCTCGACGTGCACCTACTCTAACACAATGCATCTTTAAAACTAATGGAAATGATAAGTAAATGCAATAAACAAATAGACACGAATTTGTTTATGGATGTTCGGAGATTTCAACACTCCTACGTCACCCCTTCTTCCCCTTGGGAAGGATTCACTAGAAAACTTTGATTCATACAACTCTTTGTACAAACCCGATCCGGAAGGGCAGCACCCAACTAGAACTCCTAGCACTCGAGATTGTAGGCAGCACATCACAATCAGCATATTGTTTATTGTCTCATATGCAAAGACTACATATACAAGTTTTACGTCTTTGTGCAAGACTCACTCAACTAATCTTGTAAGCTCAACTCTCTCATATATGTGTGAGTGATTGTGTGTGTGAGGAATTTATCTTTTACAGTGCACATCTCAAATGTATCCTCACACAAGGGCTTGTGCTCTCAACTAGCTGATTTCTTCATGTTAACTTCCCATGCTTTGAATCCACTTCAAAAGCTATTGTTTGATCTTCAATATGTTGTATTTATAAGCCCCAACATTGATATATACGTTAGACACAAGAATATGACCGTTTGGAAAGTTTCTGTACTGTTTCGGGAATTGCAACGGTCAAATTCAGCAATTTTCCCGACTGGTCAACTCTGGTCAACTAGTCAACTCTGGTCAACTCAACTGATCGTTCAGTTCAACTGGTCAGCAGGTCAGCAGCTGGTTCAGTTCAGCAGGTCAGCAGCTGGTTCAGTTCAGCAGGTCTGGTTCAGTTGAGTTTCAACTTGTTTGCTGAATCAGCCTAACTGATTTCAGTTGGTGCAGAACCAGTAGCTTCATTGTCATTTATCAGCATCGTAAGCTTCGATTCAGACTTTGACTTATACGAATTATTTGTAGATCTTTGTCTTATCTTTCTAACGCATACTGAATCGCTTCGTTTCAATAACGAGCTGAGAGATATGACGAAAATACCACAGCTGCTCAAAGCCAACTGATTGCTGTTTTCGTGCAATCAGTTCGTCACTTCAGCGATCAGTTAGCCCTTGATAACATCCGATTTTGCCCAACTGACGTGAAATACGATTTGTTCCAAATTGCGTTTTCTAATCAGTCCAATTCGCGGATTGTCATTTGGATCATCCAGTTGAGAGATATCTTCAAAACACCGAAGCTCGCCAGAAATTCAGTTTGTGCAAAATTCAGTTTCAGCTTGCTTCTTGTGTTTGCAACTTCACACTTGAGTAAATATGTTAGAAACACAATAACAAGTTTTGTTAACATCAACATCAAGATTGCGAACTTGAAAAGTTCCAACATAACTGTGTAATCTTAGTTGGAGGAAAATACCTGTGCATAAAGAACTCGACCAATCCTTCCCATGTCGTGATAGAGCCAGCTGGAAGGTCTCGAAGCCACTCCATAGCCTCTCCTTGTAGGGAGAATGGGAATAATCTGAGTCGAATGGCATCAGTACTCACCCCATTGCACTTGATTGTGTCACAGATTGACAGAAAGTTTTCCAGATGTGCATTAGGGTCTTCAGAAGGTGATCCTCCAAATTTGACTTGAAGTTGGATCATCTGGATGATGCCCGGTTTAAGCTCAAATGTATTAGCCTGTATTGTGGGACGCACAATACTAGACCCATAAACTCCGAATGCGGGTCGATGAAGTTCCATCAGCGTACGATTATCCTCTTCTCCGGCCATTTCCTCAACCTCTGGTTTACGGTCTAATTCAGATTCTGCTTCAGATTCAAACTCCAGATTCAAGTCGTTGTTCCTTCGAGCTCTGCGGATACTGCGAAGAGTGCTTTCAATCTCAAGATCAAGTGGCACTAGATTCCTGAAGTCTTGAGCACGGCTCATATAACACGAGCTAACCCCTGAAATCAAAGATTTAAGTGCACGATTTAAGCTCCAAAAGCGTATAAAAAGCTGAAACGAAGTTAATTAAAATGCTAAAGAAAGAATAAAATAGAAAAAAATTTAAAACTAAGAATAAAAGACTAGTCTCAAACGAATAATTTATCCTAATATCAAATAAATAGTCCCCGGCAACGGCGCCAAAAACTTGACCGACGAATTCGGTTGGGATTAATTCTAGCAAGCGGACTAGGTCAAGTTATAGTAAATGGACGAACAGTCCAAGTATCGATCCCACAGAGAATATTATTTAATTACTAAGATTCAATTAATTTATTTAATCTAGGCAAACAATAACGAGCGATTTGATTATTATTTCAACTAAGTAAATTTTAAACTAATTTATGCGAATTTAATGACTAAATCAAATATCAGAGAAGATTGGAACTTGGGGATTTTCAAATTTAAATAAAATGACCGGGAACACACGATGGTAACAAACTCTGATTAAAATCATACACTGGAATTAAATGATCACAGATTATTCAATATCACGATTAAAATCTGACATGTCATTGCGACGTTTGACTCTTATTTCTTTTCTTTGGCTTTTTATCATCTTTTGGTCAAACCTGCAAATGGCAATAATAACACAAATTAAGCGCAAAACTCGGAATAATAATGCCAGATAAGCACGAATACGACAAAATAAAATCTCTAAAATGCTATATAATTCGTGCTTATCAAGACACACTATGTAAGGTCCGAAAAACCAACCTACGTAAACCGCATGCATGCAAAATTATTTTAGTTGCTTAATTGTTTTTAAATACTTGCATGATATTTATTATATGATTAAATGTATGATTGCATGATTAAATGATAATATCACATGATTACATGAAATTAAATATTTTACCCGAATATTCGATAATAGGCAGGGAAAAGAAGACCGGAGACGACTAAGACAAGAATATGTATTTTTATTTAATAAATGGTAAGGCTTCCTAATATAATTTAAAAATGATTTAATTTTCCTAAAAATGTTTGAGTTCGAATTATTTTACGAGTCGAGCTCGATTTTTTCCTAGGAAGCCGGTTTTGGGCAAACAAGGAGTTTAAAAGATCAAAAATATTATTTTATGGAAACTTATTTTATAAACTTGTATTATTTAATTAAATAAGTGTTATTGTGCCCAATTTAATTAATTTAAGTAGGCCCAATTACCCTTAAGCTTGCAAGCCCAAAACCAAAGCCCATTAACATGTTAATTAATTATAAATAAGTGTCCTAGGTCTTCAAAATCCCACAATTCATACCCATCAGCAGCCGTGTAACACCTTGCACACACAATTCAGATTTTTGAAAAGTATGAGGAGAGAAAAGCTTGTGTTCTTCGTCGTTCGGTCGTCCAACGTCGCACCCTCGCCAACGATCGAATAATCGAGCTTTATAAACTCAAAGGCACAAAACTCTTTTAACATCATACAAATCATATTATGATTGATTTAATTGTTGATACAAGAATAAAATAGGTATTCGATAATTTTTACGGTAGAACATTTATATGACGTTTTTACGTTTTTATGAAACATGTTTTTAATCCAATGATACGCTGCCAAAGTAGGATTTTATATGATTGGAACATGATCAAAACATGATAAATATTGAAGGAACAAGGTTGGAAACCATGGGCAATAATCCAGAAAGAAGGGCCGAGAGTTTTAAAAACAAAAAAAAAAGGTGTGCGTGTATGCTTGTTGGGATTCAAGGGTTCGGTGGTTTTGCATGGGGTCACGTGGCTGGCCAGGGCTGGTTGGGGGCTTTGCCAGTGTGAGGACCCGGACGCTAATTCGATTCTTAATCATCTTTGGGGACTAATTAACTAATTATAATAAACAGGGTCTAATTTTTTTTTTAAATACAATATTACTTGTGGAACGTAATGACATTCATTTATTACACATATCAGTTTAAGTTAAGATACGAGTCATGTACAACATACAATTATTCAAATTAAGTTTAAAAAACTAACATCAAGTGTCCAAACCCTATTTCTACTCCAAGCCCGTAGTCTCCACTCTAATCACGATCCCTCTTTATCTCCTTGACCCTGAACCTGTCCCACATGTTGTCATGTACACATACAAACAAGACAACAGCCGGATACTCCGGTGAGAATTATATTCACAGTATAAATCAACGAAACATGCAATCATATAAACAATATAAAGCTTGTAACAAATAACAGTAATATATATCAAAATCTGAAAACATAATCAATATAAAACTGTCACGTGACTCCACGTCTCAGACTAGACTCAATACTAATCTAGGGATCCCGGTTTCCAGATGTTGGTATTCCTATATCGACCAACATTAATAGAAAGACTCCAGTTCTATCCACGTCGATATAACCAAACATCCAGTGTCCTGACCTAACCGTCATGGACTGTGGCCCTATCGCCAATATCATATCTTGTCACATCGTGCAATGTGCCTGTGGCGATCCCGCCACTATCAGGCACATCTGTCCCAAGATTTCTATATTATCTTGTGACATCGTGCAATGTGTCCGTGGCGATCCCGCCACTATCAGGCACTTCTGTCACAAGATCACTCGTCAAGACTCGTCTAACACATGCTCTCTATAAATCCATAGAACAAGCATATCAAATCAAGTCCATGCAAATAATAACAAATAGTATGTGATTTAGGGAAACTCAAGTCTCAACCGACTCAAGTCGATCTCCCAATACCACATTGACTTATACCTTTGTCTTCCCGATCTGACGAAGTCGAAGTCTCGAAGTCAAATTTTTCCATATCAAATCTGAAATGACAATATCGGATATGCACAATATCAATATACAATTCAATTCAGAACCTGTTCTGATCCATATAAAATCAAACATAATCTGATTAATATCACGACAGAACGATACAATCATAATCACTGCTGAATCTTATCAATACCAATCTACCGATATTTCGATGGCATAACAATACAATCTCAGTAACCCTGTCAATCTCAATATCCCAGATATAATATCCCAACTCATAATCGATATCAGTATAATTATAATCTCAGCCATAACAGATAATAATCTAAAATCATCTCACTTCAGAAAATCATAACAGTTACATACACAGTCTGTTCTTCAATCTGACTTCAATTATACGATGCCTACTATATCAGAAACATCATATATGATTCATATTCGATTCTGACAATATCATAATTTCAATTCTATCTAAACGTAACAAAACTTACGTCCAGTTATAGCTGTCGTCGCTAGGAACTCAGTATTGAAGTCAGATTATAATTCAGACGGACAGATTTCTCGTAAATCACGAATCTTCCACGTCGAAGAAAACTTGAAACTTTCTTCCCAATTTTCTCGTTTTCTACTGATTAACGTTTGTATGTATATATATAACTCATGCATGTCATAAACGTGGCCCATTTTCCTTCTGCATGCCACGCGCATATGCACGCCCAAGCCCCGCGCATATGCGTCGGAAGCTTTATCCGGAAATTGCTACTGTAGTGCTCGCGCATATGCGCGAGACTTACTGTCTCGTGCATACACCCACTCGCGCATAGGCGCGCACCATCTCGGCGCATATGCGCCCATGGTTCTGGACATCCCACGCATGTGCGCGAAAGATTCTGCCTACTTCGCGCATGTGCGGCCGTACACGTCGCGCATGTGCGCGAATGCACACCCTCGCACATGTGTTTCGCGTCTTTTCTCATCTTTTCCGGTCTAATCTTTTCCATCTATAATCATATCAATTAATCCATAATTCATTTCAGATTAATTCCAGATTATGGTAATCAAATTCTCGGGCCTTACAGCCAGGGTCAGGTTCGAAGGCTAGGTAGGGTCCTAGGGCGGCTAGGGGTCAAGGTAGTGGCTAGGGAAGAGTCCTAGTGAACTAGGACTCTCCCCCATGCACGTTTCTATGCACAACAGGGAAATGGCTTGCGGCTAGCCTGGGCGCGAGCCAAGCTGGTCAATCAGAGTCAAGGTAGGTTGGCCAAGGGTTGGGTCATGGGTTGATACAGGGTGGCTCAAGGTGGCTCAAGCCAAACGCAGGAAAACGTGGAGAACACCTTCAAGGGTGTGCAGGCTGCTGCTTGGTTTCAAGTGGCTCGTGCGCATGGTTGGGAGCTGTGCTAGGCTTGGGTTGGGTTTGGGCGTGGTCCAGGGACGGTTAGGGTCAGGTGGTCTCGGTGGTGGCTCGGCTGAAAGTGTCCTAGTGTCAATAGGAAGCTATATATAGGCTTGAGGATCACCATAGGCACAGGTTTGGCTTCTGTCCAATAGAGTTTGATTGACAAAGGGGCTGGTTCTTTCGGCTAGGCTTGATCAGGAGGGTTCCTAGATGGGTTGGCTTTGGTTTGGATCAAGGTGGCTCGGGCGTGGATCGAGTAAATTGGGAGATGGCTCGGTGTTTCCCTAATGTGTGAATTTCATAAATTAAAAGGCTAAAATTGGAACCATGGGTCCACGGGTGTGGCTCAAGTTTAGAACGTGTTGAGTCTTTAGACTCACTAGTTTTATATGATGCAGGTTTGGATGATTTATAAGAGGTGCTGACGCTTGAGTGGATCGAGTGCAGCAGTACAAACCCGAGGGTCTTTATGTTTCCGCACTAGCTAGATAGATAAATGATTTTAAGATTACGTTAACGATTTTTATTAGAGATATTTTTATGCTTAATTTTATTGTTAGCCGATCTTTTTGAAGGTCTATTTAGGAATTTTGGTTAGTCGATGATTTATGATTTTATTTTATGCACTTGAGATTTAAATTGTTAATTTATTATGATTCATGATTATGTTAAATTATTTAAATAGAATTTATGATTTAATATTAGGAAGAAAAAAATCGAGGTCGTTTCACACTAGATGTGAATGATGCAGGTGAGCATATTGATCAAGAGATTGGAGGTACCGAGACTGAGTAGGCAGAGTTGGTTGTGCGCATGCGAACCCGAGGACCGTATTTTCCGTACATCATGTTTTGAAATGGAGTGAATTTTAGATATTTTCATACTATATCTTTTTTATTGTGTTGATGCTTGACAGGATTTTCACACGTGTCGTATTAGCATTATTTTAAAACGTAAGACTAGGATTGAGGATTTTTATATTTTTAACTGCAATGTTTTTACTGGTAGTTGAATATTTTTTTCTAAAAAAATATGAAAATTTCAACTTTCATCGCATGCATCCTTAATGATGTATATTTTCGGAAAAAAATTATAGTAGTATTTTAAGTAGTAAACGTTACAGTTGGTATCAGAGCCGACCTCTCCTAATACGATGTGGTTTGGGGACGAACCAAGCGAAATTTGGTGGGCATGTGAGGCCCGGGGCCGAAGAGGGTGGGGTGATCGCCGGTGCCATGAGATTGTACGAAAAATGAGCGGCTCCTGACAGGATTCTAGGCGAAAGGAACATGATTGAAGAGATCTCGCACCGGAATGAGAGGGATTCCAAAACTGTTCAGGTATGAGACCGTGCAGTTGAGGATGTCTTAAGAGATTTGATTGGTATTCATATCAAGAAGGTGCATCTTCTTTTCGGTAGCTCATCACATAAGAACTCCAAAGTTAAGCGTGCTTGACTTGGGGTAATTTTGGGATGGGTGACCCTCTGGGAAGTTTCTTAGGGTGCATGTGAGTGAGGACATAAGAACGCTGGAAAGACTCGTCTTGGTATAGTGATGATAGTCGTCGAATCTGGGTCGTTTTAGTTGGTATCAGAGCAAGGGTCCTGTATAGGGTTGTGTCACCGCCAGCTTCTACAGCTTAGTCTTCAAGCCTCAAGTTTGTAATTTTAAATGTTTTAATGCTATCACCTGCATGTTTACATGATATATGTTTTACAGTTATTTTCAGTACATCTTTAGCTGCTTTCATGATTTAAGGATAAAATGTTTTAAAATCTAGATTAAATTGCATGATGGGGTACGTTTAGAATTGGGATTGTATTCAGATATCATGCCTCCCAGACGCACCCCTAGCATTGACCGCTAAGATGATACTACTTGAGGTGATAGAGGCCACCCACCTCCACCACCACCGCCAGGGGACACATCTACCCGTGTATTAGAGGGTATTGCTAGATTTATGGAGCAGGCGCAACAGGGTCCCTGACCCAAGACTAACATCTATGAGCGGTTCAGACGGCTCAATCCGAAGAATTTCAGGGGTATCACGGATCCTTTTGTGGCAGAGGGTTGGATTCGATCCTTGGAGCTACATTTTCAGTATCTGGATATGAGGGATGGCAACCGGGTCAGGTGCACATGTATATGCTGAGGGATGACGTATGCCTATGGTGGGAGGGAGCCGCTCACGGGGTGGACTTGGCTACGCTTATTTGGTGCCAGTTGAAAGAGATCTTCTTTACGTCTAAGAAATGCTTATTATTATGTTTTGAGGCGTTTTGAGGAGTTCAGTTGGCTTCGGTTCGAAATTCTAAGGTCCAGGGATAAAATGGTCAATTAGGGTTTCTAGGGGCAAAATGGTCATTTTGAACCAGGTTGAGTTTTTAGTCCTGCAGCGCCCTAAAAAAATATTGTCATGTTTTAAATATTTATTCTATCATGTATACTACTTTTTTTTGAAATTAAGAAAAATACGTTGCACGCTTGATTTTAAAATGTGATGAAAATGATGACATGTTTTGAAGGAATAGAGTTGGTTGTGACTAACATGTATATGTATACGATGAGCTGTAAGGCCAAGGCTCAGTGGATGGGTAATAATGTCGATGACGTCCCTGCCGTCAGGTACCACGTTTATACATAGATAGATCCATCGAATAGAACTGATACGATAGAGCTGATACGAAATTCACAATTAATAAACGGAATTCAATTAAAAGATATGAACACGTATATGATGATATGTTGAGACATGCTTTGACACTTATGCTTTATTATGTTTACATTTATGCTTTTAATGATCATGAAATGTATTTTATTACGATACTTTTCACTATTGCCTGCTATGTATATGTGCTCGTTATAACGTTACACGTCTGTTGAGTCTTTAGACTCACTAGGTGTGAATGATGCAGGTGAGAATATTGATCGGGAAATTGGAGGTGCCGAAGAATAAGTAGGTAGAGTTGGTTCTGCACACGCGAACCCGAGGACCGTATTTTCCGCACATCATGTTTTGAGATGGAGTGATTTTTAGATAATTTTTATACTAGGTCTTTTTATTATGTTGATGCTTGACATGATTTTCACACGTGTCGTATTTGCATTAATTTAAAAGTAATACTAGGGTTGAGGGTTTTTCTATTTTTAACTGCAGTGTTTTTACTGATAGTTGAATATTTGTATTTTTAAAATATGAAATTATCAACTTTTATTGCATGCATGCTTAAAGATGCATATATTCGGAAAAAAAATCTAGTAGTATTTTAAGTAGTAGAAGTTTCAGCGTATGTAGTCGGACCTGCTGGATCATAGTTCGTCTTCAATTTAGCTGTCACCTCAGTCAAACTCTTGATTCTCATTAAGTCAAAGAAGTATGACCTTTTTTCCATGGGTTGGACGACTGAGATTGCTTTCACAGCTTTCATTACTGCTGACTCCAGTTATATGAACTTCTTCATAAAATTCTTCTTCAGTTTATTTGCAAGTGTGACAGTTTGAATTGCACCCATTCATCACAGTGCTCTATTTTCAGCTCTGCATGCTCATTAATAGCCTCCATAATGAGATCAATTGGGTCTGAATAGCATTGCTGGTTCGCGGTTCTTCATTCAGCTTTGGCTTGCCCTTAGGATCAGTTAGAGCATGAGGCAGATCTAATCCTGATCCAGTTGTGTCCACCACCTCTCTGATGAGCACTCTTTTGTGATAGGATTGTGTGGCGGACAACTGCGGTGATATGAGCTGGAATTCCAGTCAGCTTCAGCTTCTCACCGAATTCAGTTAAGATTGTGGAGGTGTAGTCAGCTAAAGTTTTTGTCTTCGGTTTGGCTGTGGATAGAACTGACTGAATCGGAACTGCAAGAAGAGGTTCCTCGGCTCAGGAGGGCAGTAGTCTGAGCTCATGAAGAGCTCCTAGAGTAGCAGCCGACTTAGTCTTCTGAGACCTCTGCTTCTTCAACAATTGAGGTGAAGGGGTCTTCTCCGAATCATTGGTGGACAAGACTAGTTTTCTCTATTACTTAGGGGCAGCAGCTGTTTATTACCTATACAGCTTTCTTCGATTTACATGGACAACTGTTTTTTATTCCGGAGGAACCAGTAAATCCTTAATCAGTTTGCTCGATTGAGGAGCAAACCCCTTTGACTTCTTGGCAGTCTAAAACATGTTCTTCAAAGTGTTGAACAAGATTGATGACTAGTTGACTTTTATACCTTTCATGACGGCGGTCAGCTCGTGAAAATTTTCTGGAGTTAAGGCAGAAAAGAACTGGCCTTGGCTAAGATGCTTTTTGCAGTAATATCTACCAGCAGCTGATATTCTGGTTTCAGTTATCACTTGGCATCATACACTTTGATTGGCTGCCCACAGACAGAAAGAAATAGTTGCATCTCTTCAACATCAGCAGCAGCTACTTCAGATAAGCTTGAAATTCCGTCAGCTGAAATGGATCGATTTTAGGGTGCCCGAAAGCGCAACAGAAGGTATAAAATTTTCGAAAAATCATATTTTTGAGGCAAAAATTCGAGCACCTCTTGTACTAGGATGTAGCATATACAAAAACACCAAAATGTCATACATAGGGTGTTTATAGAAATGTACCTATCCATCCTAAAAGATTGATGATGGTTCCAACTAAGGTGTAAACACCTTAGCTTTTGAATGGCAAGACAATCTTCAAGCTTCCCTTTGAGCCCACCTTGCTCAAATATTAAGCCCACCACCAACTAGCTAGAACCACTCTAATTTTGCACTAGAAAAATTAGAGCATTTTTCTTTGAGAAGTGTATTGTTTCCTCAACAGTTGAAGAACAAAATTGGGAGAAAAAGAGACTCAAATTTCGGTCATAGGGATGGGAGGAGAGAAGGGAGACTTTTCTTGGTGCTTGAAAAAGTGATTGTGTGTCCCAAAGGCATGTCATGCCTTGGATGTGGAAAAAGTTGTATCCCAACCCTTCACCTCCCAAGCATGCTTTCCTATTTGGGCTTGTAACAATTACAAGGCCCATGGACTTTAATTTAATTGTCTCAAACATATTTGAGCCCAATTAAACCTTACTTGATATTACTCAAGTCACTAGTTGAATAATTATTTTACTATTGGGCTCTACAAGACCCAATATGATTTAATTAATTCAACACTTGAATTAATTTAATTGTTTGGACTCTACTATGCCCACAAGTGTTTAATTAATTCAACACTTGAATTAATTTAATTTAGTCCATAATAATGTTTATTAAAATCACAATTTTCAAATACATTATTTATTTGGCCAACTTTTAATTTAGGAACACTTCCTCAAATTAAAAGTTACATTCTCCTAATAGAAGTCATACTTCTATTTTTCCTTACGCTTATAAACTCCTTTATAAGCCGTTCAACACATTGAACTATTTTACTTCTCAACGGGATTTAGAAAGCTAGCACTTGTGTGGCCCTCAATGGTTCATTGATACAACTAGCCGTGGGTTCAGATCTCCATGTGATTCGGACTAAACATGTCCTTATATGAGCATACCCCAATTGCTCCATTCTTAATTATCAACTCTTTGATAATAAGAACGTCAGAACTCAAGTCTGATAGTACCCATCAAATCATGTTAAACGCCTGGCAGCATCGCTTACATGATTCCCTAGGTATCAAATGATAGTGCCTGCAAGAACCATTCAATTATGGTTAGCGTACAGTACAGTCCATTCAACTCATATATCCCGACCTATTAGACAACCATTGGTATATCGAGAGTTGTCAATGAATCGATACTATGTGTCATGCCGTAGTTGCATCGATGGTGTAATCTAATAAACCCCTTTCTTAATTACCACCATACTCTGATCAGAGATTTCAACCTACATACACATGAGAACACATAGGATATCCATACCCGAAGGTAAGCGGTGAATCCCCGACTACAATGCATCGACTCCTATAGGTTTCAACAAAACACCCAACCTTGCCACCTGGTGACCCCATGAGAGTCGGTAAACAAGTCAAAGTGAAATTCTAGCACATAGAGTCTCAATTTTATCCCGGGTCATAAGGCCTAATGGTGTACAACCATAAATTAGGACTTTTCCACTCGATAAGTGAGAACCACTTGGAAAGTCTTTATGGAGGGTTTTTCACTGCTTTCTACCAGGAGCACCTATCTGTATGTTCGGACATCACAATCTCCCTTACCAATGAAACATGGTACTCACATCACAGATATTAGTCTCTAACTCGAGCGGCCTATATCCTTCTTAGCGGCGGCTGAATCGACTAGGAATTGTTTAGAATATACAGTATTCCAAATATGAGTTTCATGATACTCATCATATGAGCATCTCATATTCTTTCTACTATTTGTATATTCAAGAACTTTATCTATGCAAATAGCATGGGTATACAGATAAAAAAGTGCCAAAATGATAATTTCAAATATTATTAAAATAAAGATCGTTTATACATAGAGTTTCATTGTGAACACTCGGCCAACACTTGGCTCGACGGGCACCTACTCTAACAATCTCCCACTTGCACTAGAGCCAACTACTCATATGATTCAAACCCATCGATTCGCGATGCTTCTCGAACAATGGTCTAGGTAAAGGCTTAGTTAGCAGATCAGCAACATTATCTGCGGAGTCGACTTTGTCAATCATGACATCTCCTCTTTCCACGATCTCTCTGAGGATGTGGTACTTTCTCAATACGTGTTTGAACTTCTGATGAGACCTCGGCTCCTTTGCTTGAGCAAAAGCTCCCGTGTTGTCACACAACACCGGGAGAGGAGCAACTCCATTAGGAATGACGTCCAACTTTTAGACGAAATTCCTTATCCAAACAGCCTCCCTTGCTGCATCTGATGCAGCAATGTATTCGGCCTCTGTGCTGGAATCCGCAGTATTGTCTTGCTTGGAACTCTTCCAAAAGAGAACAACACCATTGAGCATGAATACAAACCCAGAGGTTGACTTCGAGTCATCGATATCGCTTTGGAAGTTAGAGTCGGTATAGCCTTCCAATTTCAGTTCTCCACCCCATAGACGAAGAACAATTTATTGGTCCTTCTCATCTACTTGAGGATGTCTTTCACAGCTTTCCAGTGTGGAAGACCGGGGTTGGATTGATATCTACTCACTACACTTAGTGCGAAAGCCACGTCAGGACGTGTAGATATAATCGTTTCATGATGCTACCAATCGTAGATGCATAAGGAATGCTTTTCGTCGCCGTTATCTCTGCATTAGTCTTGGGAGACAGACTTGGTTAGGGACACGTCATGACACATTGGTAGATGTCCTCTCTTGGACTCATCCATCGAGAACCGCTTCACGATGGTATCAATGTATGTGGACTGGGTGAGACCAATCAATCTTCTTGATCTATCTCTATAGATCTGTATTCCCAATACAAAAGATGCTTCACCCAAGTCCTGTATCGAGAACTTACTTGCTAACCATATTTTAGTTGATTGCAACATTCCTACATCATTCCCAATGATTAGAATGTCATCAACATACAGTACCAAGAATGTCACAGCACTCCCACTGACCTTCTTATACACACAGGGTTCCTCAGGATTCTTAGTAAAATAAAACTCTTTGATTGTACTATCGAATCTAAGGTTCCAACTCCTAGATGCCTGCTTTAGACCATAAATAGATCTTTGAAGTTTGCATACCATATGCTCACTTCCGATAGATGTAAACCCTTCGGGTTGAGACATGTAAATTTCTTCCTTAATATCCCCATTAAGAAAGGCTGTCTCGACATCCATCTGCCATATCTCATAGTCATACCATGCAGCTAGGGCTAGAAATATCCTTATAGACTTGAACATTGCAACTGGTGAAAAGGTTTTCTCAAAGTCAACTCCTTGTCTTTGAGTATATCCTTTTGCCACCAATCGCGCCTTGAAGGTCAATACCTTCCCATCCGCCCCAAGTTTCCTCTTGTAAATCCATTTACACCCTATGGGAACAATTCCATCAGGTGGATCCACGAGATTCCAAACTTGGTTCGAATGCATGAAATTCATCTCAGATTCCATTGCTTCAAGCCACTTGGCTGAATTGGCATCAGATAATGCTTCCTTGAAGGTCCTTGGATCACATCCATGGATAGGCTCATCATGGCCCTCTTCAAGAAGCAGACCATACCTCATAGGTGGTCTCGAGACTCTCTCGGATCTTCTAGGAGCTTGTATCTCCTCTCTTGGCTCTTCGGGTGTGGGTTCTATAATTGTGGGTGTCTCTCGAACCTGTTCGAGTTCTATCATCTCCCCTTTTCTATCCAATAGAAATTCCTTTTCCAAAAAGGATGCATTCCTAGAAACAAACACCTTTGTTTCTTGGGGATGATAGAAATAAAATCCAACAGAATTCCTTGGATATCCCACAAAGTAACATAAAATAGATCGACTATCCAATTTATCTCCCACTACCTGCTTCACATAAGCAGGGCTCCCCATATTCTAAGATAAGAATATTTGGGAGGCATACCCATCCATATCTCATATGGTGTCTGCCTTTGAATGGACATTTAATGGAATATATTTCAATTTTAAGTTATAGAGATCGTTTTCAAGTTCACCAGTACCAATCAAACATTCATTTATGTAAATGTTGCAAACACCTTTGCAAAATAAACAAGAATATCCATTTTTATCAGCATAGAAATGGAAACAATGTTTTTAACAAAATTGGGTGCAAACAAAATATCTCATAAAATTAACTTAAAACTATTGTTCAACAATAAGTAAACATCTTCGATAGCCTTGGCAGCAACTCTTGCTCCATTGCCCATCCTCAAGAAGGTCACACCTTACTTAAGCTTCCTACTTCTTCACATCACCTGTAAATCATTACAGAGATGTGAACCATAACCGGTATCTAATACCCAAGAAGTAGAGTTAATTGAAATGTTTACTTCAATTTAGAACATACTGTTTCCTGAACTCTTCTGGGCAAAATATTCCCTGCAGTTACGCCTCCAATGTCCATGATTCTTGCAGTCATGGCATACATCACTAGTCTTGTCAGCCTTAACTGGTGTGGCTGCCACGACGGGATTCGGAGATTGTCTCATCAAGGGCACGTTCTTCTTTGGACGTTGGAAAGAACTCTTCTTTCCCTTCCCATATGGATCAATCTTCGTACCAGATGAAGAACCCACATAAAGAACCAGCTTCTCTTTCTTGATGGTGGATTCAAACGTAACAAGCATGTTCACCAACTCGTCAAGGGTCGATTCCATCTTGTTCATGTTGAAGTTCACCACAAAAGGATCAAATGAGCTAGGCAGCGATAACAACAACACGTCGGTGGTCAACTCCGAAGGCAAGATCAGATCCATGCCAACGAGCTTGTCCACGAGCCCAATCAACTTCAGGCCATGCTCATGGACCGAGGCCCCATTTCGCATGCGCAAAGTGATCAGAACCTTGACGGTAGTGTAATGCCCGAGAATTTGATTATCGTAATTTGCTATGAGATTAGTGAATTTGAATAGATATAATTATAGTCGAACCATACCGAGACTGGATTGGGTAAAGTAAGTGAATTAAGTAATTGTGAGACAGAAGTAGTGGCGCCCGAGCGGTAGATTACGACCGCCCGAGCGTCAGGGTTTACCAAGGGAAGTGTTCGGGCAGAAGGTGTGGCGCCCGGGCGGTAGTTTATGACCGCCCGAGCGCCAGCCCCTAGCATATGTGGGCAGAACCTTCCGCGCCCGGGCGGTAGATCTTGACCGCCCGAGCGCCGAGCTAGCGCCCGGGCGGTAAGATTCGACCGCCCGAGCGCCAACCAGGATTTGAGGAAATGTGTGACACGTAGTTTTGCATGCAACATGATATATATACATGTATCATTTCATTCAGAATTGATAAGAATCGAGAAAGAAAAGCTACGAGGAAGCTTCTGAAATCCTTACGCCTTTATATTTAAATCCGTCCATCAGATTTTGAATCCGACTGCAGTACTGTGTTCCTAGCGTTACGGGCTACGAGTGGACGTAAGTTTTACTATGTTTTGATATGTCTTGAAATTATGATGTTGAAGGAATCAGATATGATTCATATATGGTGTTTCTGACATATTAGATATAGTATAATCGAAATCGGATTGAAGAACGGACACCGTATAGAATTGTTATGATTTTTCGAAATGTTTATTGTTGATTAATGCAGATTTTTGAGAGTATGATGTTCTATGAGGTTGATTATGGATTGTGGAAATTAGATATTGATATATGTTGAAAGTTGTATTGATCGGTATCGAGCAACTACGCCGTTATGCCGTTAAATTGCGTTTAGATGTACTAGCGATTTGTAGAAGTGTTGAATTGGGTTAAGAATTAATAGAAGGTATATTGATCATTGCCATTTCAGATTCATTGTGCCTCATTTCGACACCGAGACCTCGACATTTATACAGGTTTAACAACGCAAGGTATAATGCATGTTTTGTTTGGGGAGATACAACTCAAATGAGATCTCATTAGAGTTTCCCAACCAAAATCACATACTAGATTTATTGTTTATCTTGAATTATGATTGTGATTTGTTTATAGAATTGTATTCAAATCTTTTGAGATGATTATGCATTGTTTACAGATTCTTGTGCATTGCATTTAAGATAGGGAGTCTTGACAGAAACAGTCAAACTTCTTGATGTTCGGTGATATCACAGCTTAGGAGAAGACTCGTCTCCAATTGTAGATGTGGATACAGATCAGGCCGAAGTCTAGGAATAAGACGTACCGTCACCCCGATTGGGAGGGTAGGTGATAGATCGTCTTATTCACACCGGGATCCGTAGAGTTTTAGTCTAGTCGAGTCCAGACATGATTTGATTCGCATTGCATATGTATATGATTGTCATTCATAATAGCATGTTTCATGTTTTAAATTGATTATATGCATGTATACATGTTTATACTGGGATTTGTTCTCACCGGAGTTTCCGGCTGTTGTTATGTCTGTATGTGTGCATAACAAAAGGTGAGGCAGGATCTGGGTCAAGACAGAGATGAGAGATGGACATAGCGTGGCGATCACGGGCGTGGCAGAGGACTAGTAGCTGTATTTAGACTTGGACTACTTGTACTTTGGTATTATGTATTAAACCCTAGTTTGGAAAGATGTTTTAGAACAGCACTTGTTTATTACCTTGTACATTGTGTATGTTGTAAAATTAATAAAGAAAGATTATGCTTGGTATTAACATTTGATTTAATGTTAAAAAGAGAAAATTTGACCCACATTTTCTCATAGATCCATTTAATCCCAAAGACAAGAATTAGAGCCCGGGTCCCCACAACAGGTGGTATCAGAGCAATAGATCCTTTAGATTGAGATAAGATAGAATGAGCGGGGTAGATCGAGTCTTCTTCCTTGCTTTATGATGTGCTAGCATGATTTATTGCTTGTATTATTGCATGTTGTATTGTTATCTGACTTGAATTACAGCATGTACTAGTAAAGACATAATCAGAACCTATTCTGGATCAGAGGTAAATGATCAGAAGGGGGCTGAGACAGTGTGTATAGCTTGTACACTAACATGTTGAATATCAGATACATGCCTCCTAGAAGAGCAGCAGTGCCTCTACGACCCACAGCACCAGAACAGTGTAGCACCAGAACAGTGTAGCCACGACCCATATCAGATACATGTTGAGTTTTTATTGTTCATTGCCGTGAGTAGAGTGCACCCGCGCCCTTAGAGGAGTGCCCCCACGGTGTACTATTCATCATTTTGCATTTGGAAGGCCGTGGCATCACCGCACCCGCAGCAGTGCAAGGACCGCACCCGCGGTGTTTGTGCATGGGATTTATTTTGGAATGCCGTGAGCTTAGCGCACCCGCGGTGCTTGTGTGACCGCACCCGCGGTGTAAGTATGGGCGAGATATTTAGCTACTTTTTGGGAGTTGTTGGCCATACCTTATCCATTTCTTTCCCTTCCATTCGAGATTTCCCTCCATTGGCAAGGGTTTTCCTCCATTTCAAGTGCTTCCTACCTTTGATTCTTGGAGTTATTTGGATTTCCGACTTGAGATCAACGTTCTCCGTGGTATAAGGAAGCTTAGGTAAGTTTTTGGTGCGATTCTATTGAGGTTTTGAGTTAAGAGTTATTTTGGATTTGATGTTTTGTTGGTTCTATGGATTATTTAGCATGGATTCTTGGATTTAGTCTTGATGTTGGTGTTATTTATGGGTTATTGTTGTAGGTGGTGTACCAAGAGTATAGTTGGAGGTGTTCTCTTGGGTAGTAAGTGGAATTTCATCCTTTCTGCTCACATGATATTATATGTATTGTGTTTTAAAGGTTTCAAAGTGTTATTCCCTTCCATTGATCCATTGTTATGTATTGATCTCATTGATTATCTATTGGAGGCTTTTATGTCTCACCATTGTTATAAAAGGAATACAAGAGAAAATATGAGATTGCGAAACGACGGCTTTAAATGTTATTCAGAGTTCAAATGTTTTATTGGATTGATTAATCATAGTCAGAGAATTGCATGCAATTAGATGATCATCGACCATAGGCTTTTATCCCTCAGAGTTATCGGTTTATATCGATAGGGGTATTAGCAACCATAGACAGAGATACTATTGATATCAATCCAACCAGAGAAAAGAGAAATACCATCTTATTGCTATGCTATTGCTACGTTATTCATGTTTCAGAGTTGATGGTATTCATGATTTCAAAGCCATGTTTTACAGAGTATATTATGTATCATTGCTATGTAAGAATTCCACTTGCTGAGATTTATTCTCATTTCAGTTTATTCATGTGATGCAGATAAGAGCGACGGACCAGGACGTTGACTGTGGATGGGGGTCATATGCATACGAAGATGGGAAGGATGATTATTTTGTATCATTTTGTAACATGATCACACTAATGATCAATTGGGTCGTTGCGATTACGGGTTGGATGTCTAATTGTCCAGGCGAGATTTCAAGGTGCAGGGTCATCTGCATCCGTAGCTCAGCCTGAGAGGCAAGCTTCATCTGTTCATTCCTTCCAGCCACCACAGACACAGACCCAGCCCAGAGCCAGAGGTAGCCAGACCATGAGCCAACCTCCTCGTCAACAGGCTCACGTGTTTGCATTGACAGAGGAGCAAGCACAGGATGCCCCAGATGATGTCATAGCAGGTAACTGTTCTCTTTGCGGTTATCCTGCTTATATATTGATAGATACGGGTGCATCGCATACATTCATCTCAGAACGATTTGCATTGTTGCATTCTCTGCCTATTAAGTCTTTGTTAGATGTAGTGTCTATTACTTCTCCGTTGGGAAGTGGTTTGATAGCTGTGACTACGGTTAGACATTGCATCTTATAGTTTGAGGGTCATGAAATTGATCTAGATTGCATAGTACTTGGGTTAGATGATTTTGATTGCATTGTTGGGATTGACATGTTAACCAAGTACAGAGCCACCGTGGATTGTTTCCACAAGATTGTCAGATTCAGACCAGAGATGGCAGAAGAGTGGAAGTTCTACGGTAAGGGTTCCAGATCTCGGATTCCCTTGATTTCGGCTTTGACTATGAATAGATTGTTACAGAGAGGAGCAGATGGGTTCCTTGTGTATGCTGTAGATGTACAGAAGTCGAGCCCGACATTGGCAGATTTGCCAGTAGTACGGGAGTTTGTAGATGTGTTCCCAGATGAAATCCCAGGATTACCTCCAGCTCGAGAGGTAGATTTTAGCATAGATCTTATGCCAGGTACTGTTCCTATATCTCGAGCTCCGTATAGGATGGCGCCTGTTGAACCGAAAGAACTGAAAGCACAGTTAGAAGATCTGCTAGCCAAGGGATATATCCGACCTAGTGTATCTCCTTGGGGCGCACCAGTGCTCTTTGTGCGAAAGAAAGATGGATTGATGCGATTGTGTATAGACTATCGGCAATTGAACAAAGCGACAGTGAAGAATAAATATCCATTGCCGCGCATCGACGATCTCTTTGATCAATTACAGGGATCTTCTGTTTATTCTAAGATTGATTTGCGATCCGGATATCATCAGATCAGAGTTCGAGATGTGGATATATCGAAGACAGCATTTCGAACTAGGTATGGACATTACGAATTTATTGTCATGCCTTTTGGTTTAACAAATGCTCCAGCGGTATTTATGAGCTTGATGAACCGAATCTTTCAGAGGTATTTAGATGATTTTGTGATTGTCTTTATTGATGACATCTTGGTGTATTCAAAGAACATAAATGAGCATGCAGAGCATCTCAGAATTGTGTTGCAGACATTGAGAAATGAGAGGTTGTATGCTAAATTGTCAAAGTGTGAGTTTTGGTTGAATCGAGTTGTCTTTTTGGGACATATCATATCTGGAGATGATATTGCTGTAGATCCAAGTAAAGTGGAAGCTGTGATCAGCTGGCCAAGACCGACTTCTGTGCCTGAGATACGCAGTTTCATGGGTCTAGCAGGATACTATAGAAGATTTATCAAAGATTTCTCCAGTATTGCAAAACCAATAACCCAGTTGACACAAAAGAATGCCATTTATATGGTCTGAAGATTGTGAGTCTAGCTTCGTGGAATTGAAGAAGAAGCTAACCAGTGCTCCAGTACTGACGATACCTTCAGGTACATGCGATTTCATTGTATATTGTGATGCCTCTCACAGAGGTTTGGGATGTGTGCTTATGCAGCGATGTCATGTGGTCGCATACGCCTCGAGACAATTGAAACCACATGAGGTTCGATACCCCATTCATGATCTTGAATTGGCGGCTATCGTATTTGCATTAAAGATCTGGCGTCACTATCTCTACGGCGAGAAATTTGAGATTTACTCCGATCACAAAAGCCTGAAGTATCTATTTTCTCAATCGGAATTGAACATGAGGCAGCATAGATGGCTTGATCTGCTTAAAGATTTCGATTGCGAAATCAAATATTATCCGGGGAAGTCAAATGCAGCAGCGGACGCCTTGAGTCGAAAGGTTTGTTCCCTATCCTTATCGACGATAGGTGTTACAAAGTTAGTTGAAAATTGCTGTTTTTCTGAATTAGAATTTGATACAGATAGTAGGCCATTAAGACTTGCTACCATTCACGTTGAACCTGATTTGATTTGGAGGATTAAAGAAGCACAAAGAATGGATCAGAATGTGCAGAAATCGATTCAGATGGTTAAGTCAGGACATTTATCAGAATACCAGGTACATGATCATGTATTTTGTGTGAATAACCATCTTGTAGTGCTAGATGTTTCAGATTTGAAACAACAATCATGTCAGAGGCACATTGTAGTCGGTTCAGCATTCATCCTGGTGGCAGGAAGATGTACAATGACTTGAAGACACAGTTCTGGTGGAAGCAAATGAAGTCAGATACTGCAGAATTTGTGTCTAAGTGCTTGAATTGCCAGCAAGTGAAGGCCGAGAGGAAGAAGCCCGGAGGTTTACTTCAGAGTTTAGCCATTTCAGAATGGAAATGGGATCACATTTCCATGGATTTCGTGACGAAGTTACCCCGATCTTCCCGAGGCTGTGATGCGATTTGGGTCATTATTGTTAGACTGACCAAATCAGCTTGCTTCATTCCGTACAGAATGACGTATCGACATGATCAGATGGCGGAGATATATGTCCGAGAGGTAGTCAGATTACATGGTGTGCCGAAGTCTATCGTATCAGATCGTGATCCACGATTCACTTCACACATTTGGCACAGTTTACAGCAGGCCTTAGGTACGACATTACACCTAAGTACTGCCTATCATCCTCAGACAGACGGACAGTCAGAACGGACTATCCAGACTTTAGAGGATATGTTGAGAGCCGTAGTGCTAGATTTTGGCACTAGTTGGCAAGATTCTCTACCTCTTTGTGAATTATCTTACAATAATAGCTATCAGACGAGCATTGAGATGGAACCATTTGAAGCTTTATATGGCAAGAAGTGCAGATCTCCACTGTACTGGGATGATGTCTCTGAAGTACCAGAAATTGGGCCGGATATGATTCGGGACATGACAGAGAAAGTGAAAGTCATTCAGAAGAGGATCAAGACGGCACAAGATAGGCAAGCGAAATACGCCAACATCAGACGTAGACCGTTAGTATTTGAGCAAGGAGACAGAGTATTTCTAAAGATTTTTCCATTCAGAGGCGTTGTCAGATTTGGCAAACGTGGGAAGTTGTCTCCTAGATACGTCGGTCCTTACGAGATCCTAGAGAAGATTGGCGATCGAGCATATCGATTGGCTCTTCCTCCTTCTCTATCTGGAATACATGATGTTTTTCATGTATCGATGTTGCGTAGATACATGCCAGATATTTCTCATGTCATGCAACCTGACGAAGCTGAGCTTGATCAGACATTGAGCTATATTGAACAACCGATACAGATTCTTGATCGGAAGGAAAAGAAGCTCAGAACGAAGATTATTCCTTTAGTGAAAGTCCAATGGAGTCGTCACGGCGCTGAAGAAGCGACTTGGGAGACAGAAGCAGATATGAGACAGAGATATCCCGAGTTATTCCTAGGATGTGAGTATTCATTTAATATTTGATTACATTACCCTTTCACTTGATTTAATTGATTTCTTATGAGTTCGAGGACGAACTCTTATCTAAGAGAGGGAGAAATGTAATGCCCGAGAATTTGATTATCATAATTTGCTATGAGATTAGGGAATTTGAATAGATATAATTATAGTCGAACCATACCGAGACTGGATTGGGTAAAGCAAGTGAATTAAGTAATTGTGAGACAGAAGTAGTGGCGCCCGAGCGGTAGATTACGACCGCCCGAGCGCCAGGGTTCACCAAGGGAAGTGTTCAGGCAGAAGGTGTGGTGCCCGGGCGGTAGTTTATGACCGCCCGAGCGCCAGCCCCTAGCATATGTGGGCAGAACCTTCCGCGCCCGGGCGGTAGATCTTGACCGCCCGAGCGCCGAGCTAGCGCTCGGGCGGTCAGATTTGACCGCCCGAGCGCCAACCAGGATTTGAGGAAATGTGTGACACGTAGCTTTGCATGCAACATGATATATATACATGTATCAATTCATTCAGAATTGATAAGAATCGAGAAAGAAAAGCTACGAGGAAGCTTCTGAAATCATTACGCCTTTATATTTAAATCCGTCCGTCAGATTTTGAATCCGACTGCAGTACTGTGTTCCTAGCGTTACGGGCTACGAGTGGACGTAAGTTTTACTATGTTTTGATATGTCTTGAAATTATGATGTTGAAGGAATCAGATATGATTCATATATGGTGTTTCTGACATATTAGATATAGTATAATCGAAATCGGATTGAAGAACGGACACCGTATAGAATTGTTATGATTTTTCGGCATGTTTATTGTTGATTTATGCAGATTTTTGAGAGTATGATGTTCTATGAGGTTGATTATGGATTGTGGAAATTAGATATTGATATATGTTGAAAGTTGTATTGATCGGTATCGAGCAACTACGCCGTTATGCCGTTAAATTGCGTTTAGATGTACTAGCGATTTGTAGAAGTGTTGAATTGGGTTAAGAATTAATAGAAGGTATATTGATCATTGCCATTTCAGATTCATTGTGCCTCACTTTGACACCGAGAGCTCGACATTTATACAGGTTTAACAACGCAAGGTATAATGCATGTTTTGTTTGGGGAGATACAACTCAAATGAGATCTCATTTGAGTTTCCCAACCAAAATCACATACTAGATTTATTGTTTATCTTGAATTATGATTGTGATTTGATTATAGAATTGTATTCAAATCTTTTGAGATGATTATGCATTGTTTACAGATTGTTGTGTATTGCATTTAAGATAGGGAGTCTTGACAGAAACAGTCAAACTTCAAGATGTTCGGTGATATCACAGCTTAGGAGAAGACTCGTCTCCTATTGTAGATGTGGATACAGATCAGGCTGAAGTCTAGGAATAAGACGTACCGTCACCCCGATTGGGAGGGTAGGTGATAGATCGTCTTATTCACACCGGGATCCCTAGAGTTTTAGTCGAGTCGAGTCCAGACATGATTTGATTCGCATTGCATATGTATATGATTGTCATTCATAATAGCATGTTTCATGTTTTAAATTGATTATATGTATGTATACATGTTTATACTGGGATTTGTTTTCACCGGAGTTTCCGGCTGTTGTTATGTCTGTATTTGTGCATAACAACAGGTGGGGCAGGATCTGGGTCAAGACAGAGATGAGAGATGGACATAGCGTGGCGATCACGGGCGTGGCAGAGGACTAGTAGTTGTATTTAGAATTGGACTACTTGTACTTTGGTATTATGTATTAAACCCTAGTTCGGAAAGATGTTTTAGAACAACACTTGTTTATTACCTTGTACATTGTGTATGTTGTAAAATTAATAAAGAAAGATTATGCTTGGTATTAACATTTGATTTAATGTTAAAAAGCGAAAATTTGACCCACATTTTCTCATAGATCCATTTAATCCAAAAAAAAAGAATTAGAGCCCGGGTCCCCACAGGTAGCATGTGTGGGGACCCGGACGCTAATCATCTTCTTAATCATCTTTGGGGTTTAATTATCAATAAGATAAACATGGTCTAAAATTTTTCTTTTTAAAATGCGGAAGGTAATGGAATCAATCTATTATACAAACTAGTATAATAATACAAATCTTGTATAACATGTCTCTAATTTAAAATTAGGTTCAACTACTACATTCAAGTAATAAAACCTATCTACATCCAAGTCCATGATCACCACTCTAATCTCGATCTCTCATCATCTTCTCGACCCCGATCCTGCCCCATCTGTTGTTATGCACACATACAAAACAAGACAACAGCCGGATAACTCTGGTGAGAATAAATCCCAGTATAAAACATGGTAAGCATGTATATAAACAATCTAAATCATAAAACATGCTATCATGAACATATTCAAAAGTAATAGATTTAAAAATCTATGAAATCAAATCCAAATAAGCATGCAACTCAAATCAGATAAACATGCAATTTACATAAAATCATAAACACATGCTATCATGTCTGAAAGCAATAAACATGGGTTTCATAGTCTATGAAACCACATCCATAAACGCATGCAGTTCTAGTCAAATCATGTCTAGACTTGACTCAACTATAACTCTAGGGATCCCGGTGTGAATAAGACGATCTATCACCTACTCTCCAATCGGGGTGACGGTACGTCTTATTCCTAGACTTCGGCCTCATCTATATCCACATCTACGATAGGAGACTGATCTTCTCCCACGCTGTGATACAACCGAACGTCTAGAAGTTTGAATGTTCTGTCAAGACTCCCTATCTTAAATGCAATGCATATAAATCTGTAAACAAAGCAGTAGCATATCAGCATATAAACATAGCATATTCATATCAGAATATAACAATAATCTAGTATGTGATTTTGTTGGGAAACTCAAATAGGATCTTATTTGAGTTGTATCTTCCTGAATATCAAATGAATTATAACTTTGTCGTCCCGGTCTGACGAAGACGAAGTCTCGAAGTCAAATCTGTCCATATCAATCTGATAATGACAAATCACATAAATACAATATCAGTATATATCTTAGTTCATAATCTGTTCTGATCAATACTCAAATCGGTATACAATCTGATCCAAGTCAACAATATAACAATGAATCTCAATCAATTTCATATCTGATCAATCTAAATCAATACTGATTTTTTGACGGCATAACTATACAATCTGAATAACCCCGTCAATTCTGAACATCACAAATATAATACATGAACTCATAATCTGTGTCAATATAATTCATACTCTGAATACTAACACAATTCTGATATAGAATCTCAGTCAATATCTTTCAAAAATCATAACAATTACAGAAACGGTCTGTTCTTTAATTTGACTTCAATTCTACAATGTCTACGGTAGTAGAAACACCATATCTGAATCATATTCCATTCCGACAATATCATAAATTCAAATCTTGTCTAAACGTAACAAAACTTACGTCCAGTTGTAGCTGTCGTTGCTAGAAACACGATACCGAGGTCGGATTCAAAATCAGACGAACAGATCGTTCACAATTTCCAAATCTTCCCTCGGTTTCCTTTTTCTTTTTCTTTCTCTTCTTTATTTTTGAAGGAAGGAATCGGTTGTATATATATATATATATATTGCATGATACAAGGGAAAGTGGCGTTGTGCATGTTCTGCACGTTTCGCGCATATGCGCGCACAAAGTCGCGCATATGCGCCAGTTATAAAAACTAGCATTTTGTCTTCTCGCGCATATGCGCCAATTATTCCGTGCATATGCGCCAATCATTCTGCCAAATCCGGGCATGTGCGCCATTTATGTCGCGCAGATGCGCCGATCATTCTGGACGGGTCGCGCATATGCGCGGCTTATCTCGCGCATGTGCGTCGATGCTACTGGATGTTCCGCGCATGTGTGCCGATACATGTCGCGCATGTGCGCCAATCCGACTCTTCACACAAAATGTGAATTCTTTTCCGGCTCTCCCGAACTGATCCGTTCCGCTTATAATCATATCAATTATCATCCATGATTATAATAATCATTTCCAAATCTTTTCAGATTAACCGGATTAATTTCTCGGGCCTTACACTTCTCCCCTCTTAGATCTGAGTTCGTCCTCGAACTCATAAGTATTTAATTCAGCTATACTAGAAGAAATGTATAATAGAGGTTAAATCCAAAATTCAAATATCTGATTCCAGTCTGTAATAAGAATTCACTAAGTATAATATCATAATACTTCTCCAATCCTTCTGACAGACTCAATCTTGCCATGTTGGTTGTACAACATCCGTATAAACCAATCACAGTTCATAACAAATCAATACCAGTAGTTGTTATCCAATCTGTTTATCCCAATCAAGGACATATACAATCTTTAGCTTCAAATACCAATTGTCATCATCCGACGTTGGTCTCTTAAATCTGTTCATTCTGAACTATCTTCATCTTCCTTCGAACTTTCTTCAAAAGAAATCTGTAGTATTCACTGTATATTGTCTTGTCTATAACTATCTCATTACCCATCTGATAAGCTGATAGCTATTGTCACGCCGTGATAATAAGTCATATCAATTAGTGCTAACATCCAGCACTAAAGCTATATAGTGCTAACATCCAGCACTAAAGCTGTACCAAAGTCTTCTAATATTTGGATAATACATTCTGGCTGTCTGTCAATCCGTAAAACCATCTAAGAGAGAGTTCATGATATATTCTATCACAAGCACACACTCAATCAAAAATCACAATCTGATATATTCTACTGTGGTATTCTGATCTTTCTGACCACTTCTCTGACAATGATCTGTGTCATTTGGTCCTGTTTGTACATCATCTTGTACAAACTAATAGAGTATAGATTGAATAATCTATCAATCACAATCATATTCTATCAAAATCTGTAGAAAGTAACGGTAGTTTCATTACGAAAGCCATAGAAATGTACTCCCATTTCTATTTAGAACTATACAATTCTGTAATAAATCTTCTGATTTCTATCTTTCTGTCTTTTCTGTTAGCGATTTAGACATATCAGTACAAATTTCTGCAAACATTTCAGTACAAATTCTGTCATAACTGATCTAATCTATCTATATCAATATTATCTGTTCGAGTATGATATATTCTCAATCATCAAACCGAATTGAATCCACTACGGTACATTTCTGACCTTATCTGTGATTTCAGACTTGGACTATTCAGTATAAACAAATCAGTTAATAACATAAATGAAAGAAAATGTACCTACCTGGTATTCGGCTCTGACTATCGATATCAAGCTTTGCTGTGCAATTCTGACACATCTGACATCACAAGATAATCAGTCTCATACAAAACGCAAAATCACATATCTGTTACTCGACTCTGATTACTGAAATCTAGTTCTGAACATTCCGATCACATTCCTGCATTACTGTAACTCTCGAATTCAGCTCTGATTCAGATGGAACTGTATATACTCTCACTGGTTCACAATAATCTGTAACATATACGGATTCAAAACACAGTAATATCAAATCAGAAACGAAATATCAATATCCTATACAGATCTAGTGAGTTCAGTGAACTCATAAAACAAGGATTTCTGGTAACTATCTTCATGTCTTTCTGATCAACTGTTATATCTCATCTGCAATTAAAATATGCTTCCTAAAACAATATAAGATGTCTCATATACTGATTTAGAACAATAACAATACTCAGCAGATATAAAGCAACAGTCGAATAAAATAATCTGCCAAATCAGACAAAATACATTTCTGACATTTCTGACATTTCTGAAATTTCTGATATCGATATCATTATCAGCCCCTGATCACAATCTCAACTGTATCTAAATCAATCTGTATACTAACTTCAGATATCGCATACTCTGAATACAATCTGTTTCAAGCAAGATTCTTATCTGAATAGTTTCTGTATACAATCATTACAGTTCTCAGCATATTCAATATAATCTTCAGATATTTTATTCAATCAATCAGATGCTGCAAATATATCAAAATCTCATGGATATAACAAGCATAGAATCATCAGAACATCTCTGAATATACTGACACATGCCAAAGAGAAACACTAAATCAGATGTAACTCTTGGTCGGTATTCTTCTACTAATCTTTCAATTCATTCTGTATCATTCTGTACATTCAATATTATTCTGTGCTGAATTCTAAAACAACAATCAGTATCTGATCTGAATTCAATTCTGAAATCTATCTTTCTTTCTGATATCCAGTCATTCTAAAATCTTATCTGGGCAATATCAATCAAGTCGTATATCATTGACAAATCTGCCAATGCTATGCTCGATTTCAGTAAATCTACTGAATACATAAGGATACCATCTGCTCCTTTCTGTATCAATCGAGTCATATACCACACAGATATCAAAGGAATTCTAAATCTAGAATCCTTACAGTGAAGTCTCTACTTATCAGTTATATCTGGTCTGAATCTTATACTTTCCTGAAAGGAATCTATCATAGTTCTGTACTTGTTCAGCATATTTACATCAATAATGCGGTCAAATCAGATAACACAAGTACATTATAATCTAACTCAATCTTATTCTCATCTTACTGTAGTATACAATATGTCACAGAGATCTCTGATATCAATCTTTCTTTCCCAACAGGTAAAGACATCAATATTATAGTAATACAGACCCAAAAGGTACATCATGTATCAATGCAACTCAATCAAGGATAATCTTAACAAGTGCATTTGTATATACATCAATACATATGCAACCTAATCATAAAAGATTAGTACCTGTCACTATGTCACCTGGTAAGTCCTGGGTCTGTCCCTCGATCACATAGCCAAATGGTCCAGCCCTCTAAGATCTTCGGGAACCTCTCTGTGGACAAACCTTAGCAAAATGCCCTGGCTGTCTACAAATATTGCATCTACCAAGCACTCCTTGGCATTGCTCTGAGGACTGTCTCCCTCCGCAAGTCCTGCAATAGACCTCAGTATGACTTGGACTAGAACCACTTGAGCTAGAGAAACCACTTCCCAACTTCTTGAATGGCTTCTTTCGAGCTTTCAGCAAATCTTGCTTTCCAGTCGTACTGCCGCGATCAAATCGGAGAGGGGATTGTCGTGTCTGGGGTTGCTTCACACACAACCTTGTTAATTGTCTAATCAGACTCGCGTCCGCTCTCTTCGCTCTACTCAAGATATCAGCAAAATGGTAAGGTCGCTGCAAATTCATCAATGCAACTACCTCCGAATTCAACCCTATGATGAACTGATTCACTACAGCTTCATCATTTCCAGCTAAATGAGGAGCAAAACGCAGTAGAGTAGAGAATTTAGCCACATAACCTTCAATATTCAGCTGACCTTGGCTCAAATTCTCAAACGCTGCTTTCTTGTCCTCTCGGTACGAGGCTGAGAAAAATCTTCGATAGAATTCAACTTTGAAGACTTCCCACGTGATCACAGTACCACGTTGTGCTAATACTCCTTTGATTGTAATCCACCAACTTCTGGCAGCCTATCGTAACTGGTGAAATACCAATTTAACTCTCTGTTCATCTGTACAATCCAGTAGATCAAATAGTATTTCTATGTCATCAACCCAGTTCTGACAATCTTCAGATGTCTCGGTACCACTCAGAATCGGCGGCTATAATAACTGAAATTCCCTCATCTTAGCTTCTATCTTAGTTTCTGATGCATCTGTCTGTTCAGTCGAAGTACTACCCCTCTCTGGAATTCTCCGAGGCGGTATATCTGAATATCAACAAATTAATACACAATCTATATAATCTGTCTCAACCCTCCTCTGATCATATACCTCTGATTCAGACTCGGTTCTAATTCAGTCTTGGTAATTACATGTTGTAGTCAACTCAGATAACAAACAACATGTAATAGGGAAAGCAATAAATCATGCTAGCACACACAATGTAAGTCAACATTGAAATAATTCTCATGCTAGCAATCACATGCAAGGAAAGAAAATTCAATCTACCCCGCTCATTCTCTTCTATCTCAGTCTAAAGGATCTATCAACTCTGACTATCTCAATCTAAAGGATCTATCGCTCTGATAATCTAAGTCTAAAGGAACTATCAGCTCTGATACCACCTGTTGTGGGGACCCGGACGCTAATCATCTTTTTAATCATCTTTGGGGTTTAATTATCAATAAGATAAACAAGGTCTAAAATTTTTCTTTTTAAAATGCGGAAGGTAATGGAATCAATCTATTATACAAACTAGTATAATAATACAAATCTTGTATAACATGCCAATAATTTAAAATTAGGTTCAACTGCTACATTCAAGTAATAAAACCTATCTACATCCAAGTCCGTGATCACCACTCTAATCTCGATCTCTCATCATCTTCTCGACCCCGATCCTGCCCCATCTGTTGTTATGCACACATACAAAACAAGACAACAGCCGGATAACTCCGGTGAGAATAAATCCCAGTATAAAACATGGTAAGCATGTATATAAACAATCTAAATCATAAAACATGCTATCATGAACATATTCAAAAGTAATAAATTTCATAATCTATGAAATCAAATCCAAATAAGCATGCAAATCAAATCAGATAAACATGCAATTTACATAAAATCATAAACACATGCTATCATGTCTGAAAGCAATAAACATTGGTTTCATAGTCTATGAAACCACATCCATAAACGCAGCAGTTCTAGTAAAATCATATCTAGACTCGACTCAACTATAACTCTAGGGATCCCGGTGTGAATAAGACGATCTATCACCTACTCTCCAATCGGGGTGAATAAGACGATCTATCACTTAAACTTCGGCCTGATCTATATCCACATCTACGATAGGAGACTGATCTTCTCCCACGCTGTGATACCACCGAAAGTCTAGAAGTTTGACTGTTCTGTCAAGACTCCCTATCTTAAATGCAATGCATATAAATCTGTAAACAAAGCATTAGCATATCAGCATATAAACAAAGCATATTCATATCAGAATATAACAATAATCTAGTATGTGTTTTTGTTGGGAAACTCAAATAGGATCTTATTTGAGTTGTATCTTCCCGAATATCACATGAATTATACCTTTGTCGTCCCGGTCTGACGAAGACGAAGTCTCGAAGTCAAATCTGTCCATATCAATCTGATAATGACAAATCACATAAATACAATATCAGTATATATCTTAGTTCATAATCTGTTCTGATCAATACTCAAATCGGTATACAATCTGATCCAAGTCAACAATATAACAATGAATCTCAATCAATATCATATCTGATCAATCTAAATCAATACTGATGTTTTGACGGCATTACAATACAATCTAAATAACCCCGTCAATTCTTAACATCACAAATATAATACTGGAACTCATAATCTGTGTCAATATAATTCATACTCTGAATACTAACACAATTCTGATATAGAATCTCAGTCAATATCTTTCAAAAATCATAACAATTACAGAAACGGTCTGTTCTTTAATCTGACTTCAATTCTACAATGTCTACGGTAGTAGAAATACCATATATGAATCATATTCCATTCTTACAATATCATAAATTCAAATCTTGTCTAAACGTAACAAAACTTACGTCCAGTTGTAGCTGTCGTTGCTAGAAACACGATACCGAAGTCGGATTCAAAATCAGACGAACAGATCGTTCACAATTTCCAAATCTTCCCTCGGTTTCCTTTTTCTTTTTCTTTCTCTTCCTTATTTCTGAAGGAAGGAATCGGTTGTATATGTATATATATATATATATATATATATATATATATATATATATTGCATGATACAATGGCAAGTGGCGTTGTGCATGTTCTGCACGTTTCGCGCATATGCGCGCACAAAGTCGCGCATATGCGCCAGTTATAAAAACTAGCATTTTGTCTTCTCGCACATATGCGCCAATTATTCCGTGCATATGCGCCAATCATTCTGCCAAACCCGCGCATGTGCGCCATTTATGTCGCGCATATGCGCCGATCATTCTGGACGGGTCGTGCATAAGCGCGCCTTATCTCGCGCATGTGCACCGATGCTACTGGATGTTCCGCGCATGTGCGCCGATACATGTCGCGCATGTGCGCCAATCCTACTCTTCACACAAAATGTGAATTCTTTTCCGGCTCTCCCGAACTGATCCGTTCCGCTTATAATCATATCAATTATCATCCATGATTATAATAATCATTTCCAAATCTTTTCAGATTAACCGGATTAATTTCTCGGGCCTTACAGCATGCCTAAGAGGCCGTGTTTGCTCACCAAAGAGCTCCTTGAGATGCAAATGAATGTCAGCAGCACTCTTTGCACCCTCAAAACGCCTCTGCAGCTCATCATTTATAGAAGTCAGCATATAACACCTGGATATCAAGTCATTGTCACACCATTCCTTGTAAGTCTGCAATTTCTCAGGAGTGCAGTCGGTCGGAGCCTCAACAGGGGGCGACTCAGTCAGTGTATATGCTACCTTTTCCGAATTCAAGACGATTTTCAGGTTTCTTAGCCAAGTGAGGTAATTAGGTCCAGTTAATATGTGTTTGTCGAGTATTGCAGATATCGGATTGCGAATCGAAGACATTGTCAATTTGTACTGAAAAGTAAAAGCAGATAAATGTTGATGACTATTTTAAAATATTTGGTAAGATATGAAGTTTGGACTTTTTCTTCATAAATATTTGCTCCCACTGTTTTGACATCTTTCACTACCCTCTATTGAAAACGGGAAACTCCTTTCCTCAGTAGGTATGCAAGGTCCAATTAGCGAATTATGATCCCGAATAATATTAGCCAATCACAATTCCTAAAAGGTAGTTTCCAATTGCATCACAATGCAACCCTCGACGTAAACTTTTGTCTCACGTTTGATTAGGACCCAATAATATGACGTCGTTCATCTTTACGTGTCAAGCCTTACCCATCGATGTTGAACCTTAATGGACGGTCGACATGAGTTCCCCAATATTATGAGCCGAAATCATGGGAGTTCCACGTAGTTCATGATCGAGCAAAACTTTCACAGTAAAATCCCCAATAAAAATATGATTTTTTATGCTCAAAATTAATCGCAAGTGCACGATGTCAAGTAATAATATAGTATACAAGAGTACGAGTATCGTTCCACTGAAGACTGTGTTTAACAATTATTATTTTCAGTTATTCAACATATAGCAACGAAAATTGAGTTGTGTGATTATTCCTACTATACTCAAATAAATATGCAATTAAAATGATTCAACAAGTAATGAATGAGAATTTAATCTAAAATGTTGAGTTAAATTTCAATGAGAAAAGGATTTGTTGGGGATCTCGGTTCACCTACCCCTCGTTTATTAATTAATTCGTTCGATCGTGATCTACGCTTCCGACAAGATTTCCTAATCTATTGAACATACTCTCTCGAGCTATGCCAAACTAATTCTACTCAATGAAGTAATTAAATGTCTTTAATTATTTATCAAGAGCAAATCTCATTTCGATCTATGAAATCCCCTAGTTTTTGACCCTAAGGACTATGACTATCGGCACGTATCCAATTTCATGTATCTATGTAAATTGTAGATCCACGGATTATACTACTCGATCCTATCACTCGTTATTCTCTCGAACTCACTCGTGATATGAAAACGTCGTTAAAGTTAGCTATGCTTTAATGACACAGTAAAACAGTAGTAAAATCAAGAATAATGCACAATCGAAATATAAATTAATTCAATTCAACGTTCGGTGTAGGATCCCCTTTAATCCCAACAAATAATAAAGTTTAGCTACTAGAATTCATAATTGAAAATCAACAAAACAAAGTTTAAAAGATGAAAACAAAGTTAGAAATACGAGAATTGACGAAAAACGCGAAGACGACGCCCGGAAAACATCGATTCTTCAATCCAAGCGCAAAAGTGCTCTCCAAACTTGTGACGGCTCACGCATCAAGTCTGAATGCCTCCAAAAAGTCGTCCACAAACCTTACCATATCATTTCCTTCTCAAAATAAGGTAAAGAATTGGCTGCAAAAATCTTGCCAAAAATAGGTGGCGCTCGGGCGGTAGAAAACTACCGCTCGAGCGCCATACCTTCTGTAAATTTCCTTGGGATGTGCAGCCTTCGCGTTCGGGGGGTAGAAAACTATCGCTCGAGCGCCGACACTTCTGTAATTTTTCCTTTGGGGATCGCTTCTCGCGCTCGGGCGGTAGAATTTCACCGCCCGAGCGCCAAACTTTCTGTAAATTTCTTCGGCATTTCTCTTCTCGCGCCCGGGCGGTAGAAAATTACCGCTCGGGCGCCAACTTTTCTGCACACAAACTTGTTGGCTTAGCGCTTGGCTCCGATTTCTGATTTTCCGGCCATTTTTCCTGCAAATTCGTCATGCCCGAGTGAGATATGATAAAATTCAAATGTTTATTCTAAAATGAAAAAAATGTGATTGAAATAGACGTATGCACAATGCAAAACACACACAGACTAATGCAATAAAACACGTAAAAACCACACCTATCAACCCCCTCATACTAATCTTTTGCTTGCCCTCGAGCAAAATAGGTTACAACCCACAACCAAAATACGAAATAAACACAAAATGAAAGAATTAAACTAACGAAACTAATGGGGAAGTAGCTAACCGGTATCTCCTGCCTCAGCGGGTGTTTGAACCACATCAAATTTGCCAAATCACAACATTCATTAATACCCCTTTTCAAGCACCTTATATCATTTTGATTTGACTAGAAAGTGTGGTCGTGTGTGTCCTGTGGGTCTCACTAGACCGTGTTCCAGACAGTTTTGTTTGCAAATCTTGTGAGTCATCAAATCGACAATTCAATGCAAGTCTTCCTATCCTGAGTTTTGTTTCTAGTTGCAACCAACAAGTGAACACAAAGCGGCAAAATTCCGAGGTTGTACCACATGACGTAGGGAGTTAATATCATGAGGTTTCGAACGGCTAAAGAAGATGGGACGTACAATGATCATTTTCATTATGCACTTGTCAGAATTTTTATCTGACATTCCTCAACGCCTTACTTCTCCATCTATTTAGCCTTGGGATAGGATTTCATCCCTTTTTGGCTCCCCCACAGCTTACATCCCCTTTTTTCATTCACAACACTATTAATTATTATTATTTTTTTTTTAGTGCACAATTTTCTCAAGTGTACTCCTTAGGTTTTGAGTATATGGAACGTTTGTTTAGTTGGCTCAGGGATAACTCTTGAGGTATTATGCACAATTAGGACGAAAGTCATTCCGGTGGACTCAAGTGATCTAGTCTACTTCATGTCACTGGTCAGTCACGACTGTCAACAAAAATTCACTCAAGTTCGATTTGCATCTCATGTTTTTTTCAGTTTCTCCCACAGATTCTTAAACTCGACTGTCGTTTACACTACTAATAACACCCACAATGTGTGCATATGGAAATTTTCAATTCACTGGGGTATTTATAACGAGTGATAAGACTAAGTAGAATGCAGTTCATTCATCCCACAATCATCATCGGCTATCAATTTACTAATGTCACCATCACTGCTACTCATGCAAGACGAAGATGAATGCAAACAAATAAGAAGACATACGATGACCCCTCATACTAGACGTGTGCAATGTCCCCATTGCACAAAAGACGCAAAACACAGAAATGCAAACACAAATGCAGACTAATAAACATGAAATCTAATAAACATGCTAGACTGAAACAACATTAAGAAAGAAAAACAGAAAAGCGGCAAAGAAATAAAAGTGTGAAGTAGGGGAAACAGTAAACTCCCCTGATCATTGCTCCTCCTCATCTTGCTCCGATGGTTGCACTCCTGCGGCCTCCCTATAAGGCCCAAGAATTATAGAATTGATAAACCAAGATTATCAATCTTCATTAACGAGAGACTCGGAAGATATGAGAATGCATGACATGCAATGAAGGAAGAAAAGACAGGAGAAAATAGGGTTTGCAGGACCGCACCCGCGCTCAGAACAGGAGTGCACCTACGGTCATTAAAAATGGAATTTCGAAGGTGAGGCCGAAGCATCACCGCACCCGCGGTGCCCGACAAGACCGCACCCGCGGTTGAGTGGCAGAAAGTTGGTGTTTTTGGAAATAGCAAGACCGCACCCGCGGTGCTAGCAAGAGCGCACCCGCGGTGCCGACACCGCACCCGCGGTATTGGAAGGACCGCACCCGCGGTTTGAGCCTTCGAGAAATGCCGGGATAGGCATTACACGACCGCACCCGCGGTGCATGTCATGACCGCGCGTGTAACTTGAATAATAAGGCCACGTTTCCAGAGTTGCATGCAGTATATATATAAGAGCTTGACACGTTATTTCTTCAGAAAACTCAGCAACAAGGCACGAGAAATCCTCCCTAAAGTTCTTACGTCTTTAGATTTCGATTGTGCAAGAATTATTTAGCAGAATTTCAATCCGACTGTAGTTCTGAGTTCCTTTAGCTACGAGCTACACAAGGACGTAAGTTTTATTACGTTTTGAGTTGTTTTGGAAATATGATGTTGCTAGAAGTGCATGTGATTCAGATATGGCGTTTCTGCTACTGTAGACATTGTATAATCGAAGTCAGATTTCAGAATAGACTGGTTATGCAATTGTTATAAATTGTGAAAGATATTGATTGATATTTTGATATTAGAATTGGGTATCATTGATTGTAAACATACCGGTATTGAGATTATGAGTTCTGGTATTATATATGTGATGTTCAGATTGGCAGGGTTATTCAGATGATATTGTTATGCCGTCGAAACATCAGTTGAGTTATATTGATCAGATTCAGTATTGATTGAGATTGATCAGACTCAGTAATTATTTAGACTGTATGTGATATCGATGACATGACTTAGATTGTATCTTGTTCAGATATTGATCAGATTGTATACTGATTTGAGTATTGATCAGAACATGGTTTGTATTGAGTTATTCCCTGATACAATGTATTCGATATTGTCATTTTAGATTTGATATGGACAGAGTTGAATACAGGTCATCGTCTTCGTCAGACAGGGACGACAAAGGTATAATTCATGTGATATTTGGGAAGATATAACTCAAATCAGATCTTATTTGAGTTTCTCAACTAAATCACATACTAGACTTATTGTTTATATTTTGATATGATTATGATTTGTTTATAGAATTGTATTCGAATTTTTTGAGATAATTATGCATTGTTTAAAGATGGTTATGCATTGCATTTGAGATAGGAAAGTTTGACAGACACAGTCAGACTTCTAGACGTTCGGTGTATCGTTACATAGGAGCAGACATTGTCCTATTGTAGATTATGCGATACAGCTCTGACCGAAGTCTAGGAATAAGACGTACAGTCATTCCGAGTGGGAGGGTAGGTGACAGCCATTGACGTCTTATTCACCCCGGAATCCCTAGAGTTATAGTTGAGTCGAGTCTATACATGATTTGACTAGAACTGCATGCGTTTATGGATGTGGTTTCATAGACTATGAAACCCATTGTTATTGCTTTCAGTCATGATAGCATGTTCTTATGATTTGATATGAGTAGCATGTTTAACTGATCTGTGTTGCATGCTTATTTGATTAGATTTCATAGATTATGAAACCTATTGTTTTTAGTTTTATTCATGATAGAATAATTCATGATTTACTCTGTGAATATGCATGTTTACCATGTTTTATACTGGGATTTATTCTCACCGGAGTTATCCGGCTGTTGTCTTGTTTTGTATGTGTGCATGACAACAGGTGGGGCAAGATCAGGGTCGAGAAGACGACGAGAGAAGACGAGTTTAGCGTGGTGATTCCGGACTTATTGTAGATTTGATTTTAATACTTGAAAATTAGTATTTGAACCTTAGAGTCAGGTTGTACAGTGTTGTACATTTATACTGAAATGTAGTTTTATACAGATATGTATATTAATTATATGACATTACCTTCCGCACTTGTATTTAAAAAAAAGAAAAATTTTTAGACCCTGTTTATCAGAACTGATAATTAAATCCCAACGATGATTAAGAAGATGATTAGCGTCCGGGTCCCCACAACAAGTGGTATCAGAGCTGATAGATCTTTTAGATTGAGATAGTCAGAGCTGATAGATCTTTTAGACTGAGATAGAAGAGAATGAGCGGGGTAGATTGAATTTTCTTTCCTTGCATGTGATTGCTAGCATGAGATTTATTTCAATGTTGACTTACAGTGTGTGTGCTAGCATGATTTATTGTTTTTCCTATTACATGTTGTTTGTTATCTGAGTTGATTAAAGCATATGTAAGTACCAAGATTGAATCAGAACCGAGTCTGAATCAGAGGTATATGATCAGAGGAGGACTGAGACAGATTATATAGATTGTGTATTGATTTGTTTGATATTCAGATATACCGCCTCGGAGATTTCCAGAAAGGGGTAGTAGTTCGTCTGAACAGATAGATGCATCAGAAACTCAGCTAGAATAAAAGATGAAAGAGTTTCAGCTATTACAGCCGCCGGTCCTGAGGGGTATCGAGACATCTGAAGATTGTCAGAACTGGTTTGATGATATAGAAATCTTGTTTGATTTACTTGATTGTACAGATGAACAAAGAGTTAAAATGGTGCCTTATCAGTTACGAGAAGCCGCCAGGAGTTGGTGGATTACCAGTAGAAGAATGTTGGCACAGAGAGGTACAGTGATTTCGTGGGAAATATTCAGAACTGAATTCTATCGAAGATTTTTCTCAGCTTCGTACCGAGAGGACAAGAAATTAGAGTTTGAGAATTTGAGCCAAGGTCAGCTAAATATTGACGAATATATTGCTAAATTCTCGACTCTAATGCGTTTTGCTCCTCATCTAGCTGGAAATGATGAAGCTATAGTAAATCAATTCATCAGAGGGTTGAATTTAGAGGTAGTTGCATTTATGAATCTGCAGCGACCTTACCATTTTGCTGACATCCTGAGTAGAGCGAATAGAGCTGAGGCGAGTCTGATTAGACAATTGACAAGGTTGTGTGTGAAGCCACCTCAGACACAGCAATCCCCTCTCCGAGTGGAGCGTGGCAGTACGAGTGGAAAGCAAGATTTGCTGAAAGCTCGGAAGAAACCATTCAAGAAACTAGAAAGCGGTTCATCTAGCTCCAGCGTCTCTGGTCCAAGCTATACTGGAGTATATTGCAGGAGTTGCCGAGGGAGACATTCCACCGAGCAATGCCAGGGAGTGACTGGTAGTTGCAATATTTGTGGGCAGCCGGGACACTTTGCTAAAGTTTGTCCCCAGAAGCGTTCCCGAAGATTGTAGGGAACAGAGTTCAATTGATAACACAGATCCAGAATTCACAACAGGTACTATTATTTAGGATTCTATTGCATATGTATTGATATATACTAATGCATTTGTTAAGAATATCTTTGACTGAGTCGCATGGAAATATGTTGTATCTGTTGGGTTGCATGTACTGTAGTATTGATGTCCTTGCTTATTGAAGAAATGTTGATATCAGAGATCTCTGTATATATTGTATACTACAGTAAGATGAGACTGAGATGGAGAGAGATTATGATGTACTTGTGTTTTCTGATTTAAACGCATTAGTGATATGTATATGCTGAACAAGTACAGATATATTGTAGAATTTTTCCAGAAATGGTAAGAGTCAGATCAGAGATGACTGATCAGTGGAGATACCACGATAAGGATTCTAGATTTAGAATTCCTTTGATATTATCGTATATGACTCGATTAATACAGAAAGGAGCAGATTGCATCCCTATGTATTCAGTAGACCTACTGAAATCGAGCCTAGCATTGGCAGATTTGCCAGTGATATATGAGTTGGCTGATGTTTGCCTAGATAAGATTTTAGATTTGCTTATATCAGAAAGATAGAATTCAGAATTGAATTCAGATCAGATATTGAGTGCTGTTTTAGAATTTAGCACAGAATAACTTTGAATGTACAGAAGGATACAGAATAAATTGAAAGATCAGTAGAAGAGTACCGACCAGGAGTACACCTGATTTAGTGATACTCTTTGACATGTTTCAGTATATTCAGAGATGTTCTGATGATTCTATACTTGTTATATCTACAAGATTCTGATATATTTGCAGTATTTGATTGATCGAATCGAATATTTGAAGATTGTATTGAATATTCTGAGAACTGTGATGATTGTATACAGAAGTTATTCAGATAAGAATCCCGCTTGAAACAGATTGTATTCAGAGTATGTGTTATCTGAAGGTAGTATACAGATTGATTTCGATACCATTGAGATTTTGATCAATGATCGATACGATACCGATATCAGAAAGACTAGCAAAAAGTTCAGAAACGTCAGAATTGTCAGAGATATATTTTGTCTGATTTGGCAGATTATTTTATTCGACTGTTGCTTTATATCTGCTGAGTATTATTATTGCTCTAAATCAGTATTTGAGACATCTTATATTGTTTTGGGGAGCATATTTATTTGCAGAGAGATATACCAGTTGATCAGAATGACATGAAGATATTTATCAAAAATCCTTGTTTTATGAGTTCACTGAACTCACTAGATCTGTATAGGATATTGATATTTCGTTTCTGATTTGATATTGCTGTGTTTTGAAATCCGTATATGTTACAGATTAGTGTGAACTAGAGGGAGTATATACAGTTTCAACCGAATCAGAATTGAATTCAAAATTTACAATAATTCAAGAATGTGATCAGAATGTTCAGAACTTGATTGTAATAATCAGAACAGAGTAACAGATACATGATTTTGTGTTGCGTATGAGATTGATTATCATGTGATATCAGAATGTTTCAGAATGGTTAACAGAATTTGATATCGATAGTCAGAGCCGAATACCAGGTAGGTATATTTTCTTTAATTTATGTTATTAACTAATTTGTTTGTATCAAATAGTTCGAATCTGAAATCACAGATAGGGTCAGAAATGCACCGTATTGGATTCAGATTTCAGTTTGATGATTGAGAATGGATGATATTCGAACAGATAGTCGTGATATAGACAGATGGGATCAGTTATGACAGAATTTGTACCGAAATGTTGGCAGAAATTGTACTGATATGTATGAATCGCTAACAGAAAAGACAGAAAGATAGAAATCAGAAGATTTATTACAGAATTGTATAGTTCTAAATAGAAATGGGAGTAAATTTCTATGGCTTTCGTAATGAAATTACCGTCATTTTCTATAGATTGTGATATAATATGATTGTGATTGACAGATTGTTCAATCTATATCTATCAGTTTGTACCAGATCACGTACAAACATGACCCAATGACACAGATTGATGTCAGAAAAGTGGTCAAAAAGATCAGAATGCCACAGTAGATTATGTCAGATTGTGATTTTGCTTGAGTTGTATTCGTGATAGAGTATATATCATGAACTCTCTTTTAGATTGTTTCACAGATTGACAGGCAGTCAGAATGTATTATCCAGATATTAGAAGACTTTGGTATAGCTGTAGTGCTGGATGTTAGCACTATATATTATGACTTATTGTCACTGTATGAATTACTGTATGACAATAGCTATTAAGACAGTTCAGAATGAACAGATTTAAGAAACCAACGTCAGATGATGACGATTGGTATTTGAAACTGAAAATGGTATATGTCCTTGATTGGGATAAACTGATTTGATAACAGCAGATAGTACTGATATATGATGAGCTGTAGATTGGTTTATACGGATGTTGTAAAGCCAGTAATGTGAGAATGATTCTGTCAGAAGGACTGGAGAAGTATTATGACATTATACTTAGTAAATTTTTATTCCAGACTGGAATCAGATATTTGAGTTTTGGTTTAAACTCTGTTATGCATTTCTTCTGATATCTCTGAAATGATTGTTTATGAGTTCGAGGACGAACTCAAATCTAAGAGGGGGAGAAATGTAAGGCCCAAGAATTATAGAATTGATAAACCAAGATTATCAATCTTCATTAACGAGAGACTCGGAAGATATGAGAATGCATGACATGCAATGAAGGAAGAAAAGACAGGAGAAAATAGGGTTTGCAGGACCGCACCCGCGCTCAGAACAGGAGGGCACCTGCTGGTCATTAAAAATGGAATTTCGAAGGTGAGGCCGAAGCATCACCGCACCCGCGGTTGAGTGGCAGAAAGTTGGTGTTTTTGGAAATGGCAAGACCGCACCCGCGGTGCTAGCAAGAGCGCACCCGCGGTGCCGAAACCGCACCCGCGGTATTGGAAGGACCGCACCCACTGTCTGAGCCTTCGAGAAATGCCGGGATACGCATAACACGACCGCACCCGCGGTGCATGTCATGACCGCACCCGCGGTCATGCGTGTAACTTGAATAATAAGGCCACGTTTCCAGTGTTGCATGCAGTATATATATAAGAGCTTGACACGTTATTTCTTCAGAAAACTCAGCAACAAGGCACGAGAAATCCTCCCTAAAGTTCTTACGTCTTTAGATTTCGATTGTGCAAGAACCGTTTAGCAGAATTTCAATCCGACTGTTGTTCTGAGTTCCTTTAGCTACGAGCTACACAAGGACGTAAGTTTTATTACGTTTTGAGTTGTTTTGGAAAATATGATGTTGCTAGAAGTGCATGTGATTCAGATATGGCGTTTCTGCTACTGTAGACATTGTATAATCGAAGTCAGATTTCAGAATAGACTGGTTATGCAATTGTTATAAATTGTGAAAGATATTGATTGATATTTTGATATTAGAATTGGGTATCATTGATTGTAAACATACCGGTATTGAGATTATGAGTTCTGGTATTATATATGTGATGTTCAGATTGGCAGGGTTATTCAGATGATATTGTTATGCCGTCGAAACATCAGTTGAGTTATATTGATCAGATTCAGTATTGATTGAGATTGATCAGACTCAGTAATTATTTAGACTGTATTGTGATATCGATGACATGACTTAGATTGTATCTTGTTCAGATATTGATCAGATTGTATACTGATTTGAGTATTGATCAGAACATGGTTTGTATTGAGTTATTCACTGATACAATGTATTCGATATTGTCATTTCAGATTTGATATGCACAGAGTTGAATACAGGTCATCGTCTTCGTCAGACAGGGACGACAAATGTATAATTCATGTGATATTTGGGAAGATATAACTCAAATCAGATCTTATTTGAGTTTCCCAACTAAATCACATACTAGACTTATTGTTTATATTTTGATATGATTATGATTTGTTTATAGAATTGTATTCGAATTTTTTGAGATAATTATGCATTGTTTAAAGATGGTTATGCATTGCATTTGAGATAGGAAAGTTTGACAGACACAGTCAGACTTCTAGACGTTCGGTGTATCGTTACATAGGAGCAGACATTGTCCTATTGTAGATTATGCGATACAGCTCTGACCGAAGTCTAGGAATAAGACGTACAGTCATTCCGAGTGGGAGGGTAGGTGACAGCCATTGACGTCTTATTCACCCCGGAATCCCTAGAGTTATAGTTGAGTCGAGTCTATACATGATTTGACTAGAACTGCATGCGTTTATGGATGTGGTTTCATAGACTATGAAACCCATTGTTATTGCTTTCAGTCATGATAGCATGTTCTTATGATTTGATATGAGTAGCATGTTTAACTGATCTGTGTTGCATGCTTATTTGATTAGATTTCATAGATTATGAAACCTATTGTTTTTAGTTTTATTCATGATAGAATAATTCATGATTTACTCTGTGAATATGCATGTTTACCATGTTTTATACTGGGATTTATTCTCACCGGAGTTATCCGGCTGTTGTCTTGTTTTGTATGTGTGCATGACAACAGGTGGGGCAAGATCAGGGTCGAGAAAACGACGAGAGAAGACGAGTTTAGCGTGGTGATTCCGGACTTATTGTAGATTTGATTTTAATACTTGAAAATTAGTATTTGAACCTTAGAGTCAGGTTGTACAGTGTTGTACATTTATACTGAAATGTAGTTTTATACAGATATGTATATTAATTATATGACATTACCTTCCGCACTTGTATTTTAAAAAAAAAGAAAAATTTTTAGACCCTGTTTATCAGAACTGATAATTAAATCTCAATGATGATTAGCGTCCGGGTCCCCACACTCTCCATGCTGAGAATAATCATACTGGAACTGGAATGGGGGAGGAGGTAGAGGAGTCGGTGGGATGGTTGACGGGTCAACGCCCCTGTGCACAAGCAAAGAGCGCATCATGGAGTCAATGTGAGATAAATGGTCCGCGACGTAAGAGTTGAACTGACTCTGATGCGCTTGGAAGGCGAGATTTTCATCCATTTTATCATTCTGAGTCCGCCTACGGGGTTGTGGTGGCGACATTGTGGGACGGCAGTGCTTGACCCACCGGCATCCTCCGCCCGAGGGGGAAAGTCCGCCCGTCGTTTTTCCCTTTTTCGCTGTTCATCCTCTTGACAAATTGGCTTCATCGGTTGAAGCCATTCCTCGTCGTCCCTGAAGTGCACCCCGGCCCGTGCACACAATTCGGAAATGATGGTCGGGAAGAAAAGACCTATGTGGCTATTGTGGGCGCTCAGTGTGATTTGCGAGTTGAGAAGTTTTCCCACATCGATGTCGTCTCCTCGGTGCAACGCAAAAAATAACACCGCACGCTCCTTTTGCACCTCGATTTTGTGCGAGACTGGCATCATCCGTCGGGCCACAAACAAATGCCACAAGGCAATATCAACCCTCAAGTATTTCTCCTCGAAACAGCTCGGCGATCCGCCCAATGGTTTCCACATCGCACCCGGGTGGCACAGAGTCTCGATAATCAGGTTGTAGTCGGGATTAACCACCAATGCCTGGAAATTAGAGTCATCGACCTCGGCCGTTTCCAAGAGGGCGTTAATCGTGGCCGAATCAAACGGCACAAGTTTTCCTCTAACAAATGCCCTATTATCAGTTCGTTCAACGGCATTGGCGTAGAATTCCCTAACCACCGACACCACAGCCGCCTTAGGTTGCTCGCTAAATTTGTCTCATCTCCTTCTTTCTAATTCCACAATAGGTGCATGTGTCTATCTTCAAAAGTGCGACGAAATCCCCTCTCGGCTATGGGATTTCTGTGAATTTTAGCATGGTCGTATCTAGCACGAGCTTCTGCACTTACAAAACGTGTTCTATCAAATGAGGATGAAGAGGAGGAACGGGGATTACCTCTTTGCTTCTTGGGAGCCATGGGATTGAAGAGTGGAAGATGATGCCTGGAATTGGAGAAATGTGTTCTTTCTTCCTAAGGGAGAGTGTGCCTTGCTGCCGGAAAATGAGTGGAGATTGTGGTGCCTGCACAAGAAAATCGAAAAGGGGTGGGGGAGAGTTAGGGATTTGGGGAGATAATTTGGGGAAAATTTCGCGCAGAATGAAGAAAGAGGAAGGGGAGATCGAGTTTTAAAAACTGTCGCGCTCGAGCGGTAGAAAACTACCGCTCGAGCGCGAACCTCTCTGGAGTTTTTTTTGTCCAGAGGTAAGTGCTCGCGCTCGGGCGGTAGAAAACTACCGCTCGAGCGCCAACCTCTCGGGAATTATTACCCCGAGGTAGACGTTCGCGCTCGGGCGGTAAAGAATTACCGCTCGAGCGCGAACCTCTCTGCCTATTTCAAAACTTTTTAAAAAAAAAAGAATAAAATAAAACAAAAGCGAGAGAAAATACTAAATTGACACGAAAGAAAATCTAAATCAAATGCGAGAGAAGGGGAAGAAAATAGTTCTCAATTTATAGTCGAGAGCTTGACTGTCGGTCTGTCTCAGTTCGGCATGTCTTGGAACCGGGTGATTCCAAGTTGTGGCTCAATTGTGCCACCCATGTAGTGCTTCAGGCGCTGGGCATTGACCGTAAATGTCCCATCCTTCCCATCTTTCAATTCTACCGCTCCCGATGGATAAACTTTCGAGATCACGAATGGACCAGACCATCTCGACTTCAATTTTCCGAGAAAAAGTCGCAACCGGGAGTTGTAGAGTAGGACACTTTCACCTTCTTGGAATTCTCTCTCGATGATCCGCTTGTCATGGGCTTTCTTCGTCTTTTCCTTGTAGGTTAGTGCGAGATCATATGCTAGATTTCGGAATTCCTCCAACTGATCTAGTTGAAGCAAACGTCGGTCACCTGCATCAGTCAAGTTCAAGTTTAGTGCTTTTGTTGCCCAATATGCCCGATGCTCTAACTCTACAGGTAAGTGACATGCTTTACCAAACAATAATCTGTACGGTGTCGTGCCTATTGGTGTTTTGAAAGCAGTCCTATATGCCCAAAGAGCATCATCTAACCTCACCGACCAATCTTTCCGACTCACACCTACCATTTTTTCCAAAATCCGCTTAATCTCTCGGTTAGACACTTCCACTTGACCACTCGTCTGGGGGTGATAAGGGGTAGATATCTTATGTGTGACACCGTATTTGCTCAAAAGTTTTTCAAAAAGTTTGTTGCAAAAATGAGTGCCACCATCACAAATGATTGCTCGAGGTGTTCCAAATCGGTTAAAAATGTTTTTCTTCAAAAATTTTAAGACCACTTGAGCATCATTAGTGGCGTACGCTTCCGCCTCTACCCACTTAGACACATAATCCACCGCAACCAAGATGTATTTTTTTGTGAAAGAACTAGGAAACGGTCCCATGAAGTCTATCCCCCACACATCAAAAACCTCACACTCAATGATATTATTTAAAGGCATTTCATGACGGTTAGAGATGTTACCTGATCGCTGGCATTTATCACAATATAGCACATAAGAACGAGCATCTTTAAAAAGAGTTGGCCAATAAAAGCCACATTCAAGTACCTTGGATTCCGTCCTTGTTGGTCCGAAATGACCAGCTACCTCACGGTCATGGCAATGGTTGAGAATTTGATCAAAATCTTCCTCCGCAACACACCGTCGTATCATGGAATCTGCACAAATTTTAAACAAAAACGGTTCCTCCCAAAAATAGTATTTCACGTCAGAAAAGAATTTCTTTCGTTGGTGAAACGATAGGTTCGGTGGAGGTGTGCCTGTGACAAGAAAGTTAGCGAAATTTGCATACCATGGACAATATTTCATCTCAAATAGTTGCTCGTCAGGAAACCAATCATTAATAGCTTGATCTACACAGTCGTTACTAACAAGCTCTAGTCTAGATAAATGATCCGCCACCACATTCTCAACGCCTTTCTTATCTTTTATTTCCAAATCAAACTCTTGTAACAGTAAGATCCACCGAAGTAAGCGTGGCTTTGCATCTTTTTTAGCAAGTAAGTATTTAAGGGCAGAATGATCAGTGAATACAATTACTTTGGACAAAACAAGGTATGAATGAAATTTGTCAAGTGCGAATACTACTGCAAGTAATTCCTTTTCAGTTCTCGCATAATTCAATTGAGCCTCATCTAAGGTCTTACTTGCATAGTAAATTGTGTGAAATACCTTGTTTCGCCGCTGGCCAAGTACGGCCCCCACTGTAGTGTCACTGGCGTCGCACATGATCTCGAAAGGTAGATCCCAATCCGGTGCTACCAAGACCGGAGCCGTCACCAAGCGCTCATTCAGATTCTTGTATGCCTGTAAACAGTCAGAATTGAAATCAAATGGCACATCTTTCATAAGTAAGGAAGATAGAGGTTTGACAGTTTTTGAAAAATCTTTTATAAAACGCCGATAAAAACCGGCGTGGCCTAGAAAACTTCTGAAACGTCCTGCTCCTTTTATTGTTTCTTAAAAGTACTAGAATTTTTTTTTTAAAACCTCACATAGCATTTTCATGAAGATGCATAAAAATCAACATCATAAAAATTCATAAACATTTGAAATAATCATATTAGCATATAAAACAGCATTCAGGGCACTGCCATGACGTTTACTAATTTTTAGGTGTAAAAAGACCTTTTTACCTCTGGACTCGACCTTTTACATTTTTGACTTGTTTCTTTATTTCATGACTCTAACATGTCCCAAATAATTATTTAAGCCTACAAGAATTTTCCCATATTTTTGTTTAGCTTAAATCGAGGACTTTTAAATTAATCTTTAAATAAGACGTATTAACACGTTTTAATCCCGAATTAAACCAAACCTTAATATAAAATTCCCAAATTAAAAAATTAGACTTATAATAACTATTTAAGTTTAAAAATAATTTTTCATAATTTTATAAAGCTTAAAACTTGACTTTTTAATTAACTCGTTAATTGACATTTCGTGCGGCGATAAAATTTCGAATAAATCCAAAACTCGTTATTTTGATCCCAAATTTTAAACATAGCATTTTTAATATTTATTCTACCCTTTCAAGTCACGAGCCAAACTCTTGGACCCTTGGATCTAATTTTTGTTCTTAAAATCTCGTTTTTGACACCTTATCGAACATACCGAGCCAACTCCCAAAATACCCGAGCCACGCCCGAGCCACCTTGAGCCAAACCCGAGCCAACCCATCTAGGAACCTACCTGACCAAGCCCAGCCCCTGGAACCTAGCCCAAACTCGCAAAAACCCTGCTGTAACTTGGCCCATGTTTCTGCATGTGTGTGTGTCTTGTGTTCTAGTTGTACTAGGACTCCTAGCTAGTCTAGGACTCTCCCAACCGAGCCACTACTGAGCCCACCTGACCCTAACCATCCCTGGACCACGCCCAGACTAGACCCAGACCAGCCCAAGCCCCTAAACCCAACAGCGAAGCTCCTGAAATCAGAAGCATCAACCTGCGCACAAGGGACCTCCCTCACGTTCTCATGTTCCCCTCAAGCCAGCAGCCAACCAAGCCGCCACAGCCCCTGCCCAGGCCCCTGAGCACCCTCTTAGGACCCTAAAGAGTCGACCTAGCCCAGCCCAGAGCCCCCAGGCCGAGCCATCTCTTCCCTACACAAGCTGGAACCCTGCGCTACCTCTCTTCTAATCTCTCGGGTGGCTTTGGGGAAGAGTCCTTGTGCTCTTGGGCTCTTCCCTAACCATCTAACTAGAGTCCTAGCATGGCTAGGACTCCTTCCTAGCCCCTAACATAAACCCAGCAGTGACCCAAGCAAGCCCATGCATCGATATTCCCTAAAACCGAGCCCCAAGATCAATACGTTCCGATTCGGTCCCGACTTGTTTATATTATCAGTTGCGGCTTGTTTCTTTGGTGATTGCCGTGAGTCTAGTGAGTGTTTTAGGCCCTTAAATCATGCATAAACACTACTAGTTCATACCTAAGACCATGGCAGCCCCTTTACATGATAAAAACATGAGTTTGCATCAAAAATCTTAAGTTTTCCCCCATGTGCATGTCATATTCCGAAAATACAGAAAAATAAATTATGTTCTTCATGCATATAATATTTAAACAATATTATGATATGATGGATGAGAAAAAGAGATGTATGGCGTGCCTTTGCGTTAAATACGCTCGAATATCCGTTGACGACGAAGAACGGGACGCGACGATGGCTCCTACTTGCCTTGATGCCTTCGAAATTCCCTTGAAACTCCTTCTAATATTTGTGTGTGCTGTGCCGTGAAGTGGTGTGTCTGGGGGAGAATATTTTTCAGAAAAATACACAAAGTGGCCGAGACTTGATGCAAGGTGTAGGGTTTTTGAGTTAATAAACAAATTAAATACTAGTTAAGCACCTACAAAGTTTATTATGCCTATTAAGCCAATTAATTAGGCCCACTAGTTAATTCAGGACTTAAATAAAATAATAACAAAGTTTTCTTTAATTAAATATGATAATTTATTACCCGGGTTGCCAAAAAAACTCGTATTTTAGTTGAAAAACCAACACCGATAAAATTTACGTCCCGGTGTATAAAATCACCTCAAAACCCTTATTTTCGAAAATACTAAAAAGCATCAACCATATTTTAAATAATTAAAAATAATCATTTAAAAATATTTTACATCTTTCAGCCCTCGGTCCCCGTTCCTCGATCGTCACTTGAATATTCCTAAAAATACAATTTAAATGCAACCATGCAGAAAATATAATTTAAACATATCAATATGCATCACATAAATAATTAATCCTATTAAAACAATTTAACTAAAATACAAAGAATTTAATAATTGCATGCACGTGGTTTGCGTGGACTTTAAAATTTTCGGGGCGTTACAACTTCTAACTCCCTTTATGGACGCCGGAGGTGGCAAGTTCTTGATGACTTCAACTTTCGCCTTATCCACCTCTATTTCGTGCTCCGAAATCTTGTACCCTAGGACAATTCCCTCTTGTATCATGAAGTGGCACTTTTCCAAATTCAGCACCAAATTCGTCTCCTCACATCTCACTAACACCACCCTCAAGTTCTGCAAACAGTCATCAAAAGAAGGGCCGAAAATAGAGAAGTCATCCATAAAAATTTCAAGAAAAGTTTCTATCATATCATGGAATATAGCGGTCATGCAACGTTGAAATGTGGCAGGAGCATTACAAAGACCAAACGGCATGCGGCGAAAAGCGAAAGTTCCAGAAGGACAAGTGAAAGTGGTTTTCTCTTGGTCCTCAGGTGCAATGATGATTTGATTATACCCCGAATACCCATCTAGAAAACAATAAAACTCATGACCCGCTAACCTCTCAAGCATTTGATCAATGAAGGGAAGGGGAAAGTGGTCTTTTCGGGTGACATCATTAAATTTTCTATAATCAATGCACACACGCCATCCCGTAACAGTTCTGGTGGGTATTAGTTCATTATTATCATTTGCAATCACAGTAATCCCACCCTTCTTTGGCACACACTGAACCGGACTTACCCATGCACTATCAGATATAGGATAGATAATACCTGCATCGAGAAGCTTAATCGTTTCAGCTTTCACTACCTCTTGAATCTTTGGATTTAATCTTCTCTGAGGTTGCACAAGAGGTGAGTACTTGTCTTCCATCAAGATTTTGTGCATACAGACTGATGGATTGATCCCTTTGATATCCGCCACCTTCCACGCAAACGCACCCTTGTGCGCTTTCAAGACTTTCAACAGTTTGTCCTCCATCACATCTGTCAAAGCAGCAGAAATAATGACAG
>NC_133117.1:20574105-20632216 GCF_022965805.1 Primulina eburnea
TAAAGTCCATAAAAAGGTCAATCCAAGGTCTTTTAAAGATCTCACTCAAAATTTTCCCAAAGTTCTACTATTTCACTTCAGTTTGTCCATCCGTTTGAGATGACAAGTAGTAGATTACAACTTTATTGTGGCAAAGTTTAGCCCATAAAGTAATCCATAAATAGAATCCCTCCCCTTCTTAGTCCTAGGCAACCCCAAAATAAAGTCCATAGAAATGTCAATCCAAGTTCTTTTAAGAATAGCACGCAAAAGTGTTCTCAAAGTTCTATTTACAACTTCAGTTTGTCCATCCGTTTGAGGATGACAAGTAGTAGATTACAACTTTATTGTGCAAAGTTTAGCCCATAAAGTAATCCATAAATAGAATCCCTCCCCTTCTTAGTCCTAGGCAACCCCAAAATAAAGTCCATAGAAATGTCAATCCAAGTTCTTTTAAGAATAGCACGCAAAAGTGTTCTCAAAGTTCTATTTACAACTTCAGTTTGTCCATCCGTTTGAGGATGACAAGTAGTAGATTACAACTTATTGTGCAAAGTTTAGCCCATAAAGTAATCCATAAATAGAATCCCTCCCCTTCTTAGTCCTAGGCACCCCAAATAAAGTCCATAGAAATGTCAATCCAAGTTCTTTTAAGAATAGCACGCAAAAGTGTTCTCAAAGTTCTATTTACAACTTCAGTTGTCCATCCGTTTAGGATGACAAGTAGTAGATTACAACTTTATTGTGCAAAGTTTAGCCCATAAAGTAATCCATAAATAGAATCCCTCCCCTTCTTAGTCCTAGGCAACCCCAAAATAAAGTCCATAGAAATGTCAATCCAAGTTCTTTTAAGAATAGCACGCAAAAGTGTTCCCAAAGTTCTATTTACAACTTCAGTTTGTCCATCGTTTGAGGATGACAAGTAGTAGATTACAACAATTATTGTAGCAAAGTTTAGCCCATAAAGTAATCCATAAATAGAATCCCTCCCCTTCTTAGTCCTAGGCAACCCCAAAATAAAGTCCATAGAAATGTCAATCCAAGTTCTTTTAAGAATAGCACGCAAAAGTGTTCCCAAAGTTCTATTTACAACTTCAGTTTGTCCATCCGTTTGAGGATGACAAGTAGTAGATTACAACAATATTGAGCAAAGTTTAGCCATAAAGTAATCCAAAATAGAATCCCTCCCCTTCTTAGTCCTAGGCAACCCCAAAATAAAGTCCATAGAAATGTCAATCCAAGTTCTTTTAAGAATAGCACGCAAAAGTGTTCTCAAAGTTCTATTTACAACTTCAGTTTGTCCATCCTGTTTGAGGATGACAAGTAGTAGATTACAACTTTATTGTGCAAAGTTTAGGCCCATAAAGTAATCCATAAATAGAATCCCTCCCCTTCTTAGTCCTAGGCACCCCAAAATAAAGTCCATAGAAATGTCAATCCAAGTTCTTTTAAGAATAGCACGCAAAAGTGTTCCCAAAGTTCTATTTACAACTTCAGTTTGTCCATCCGTTTGAGGATGACAAGTAGTAAGATTACAACTTATTGTGCAAAGTTTAGCCCATAAAATAATCCATAAATAGAATCCCTCCCCTTCTTAGTCCTAGGCAACCCCAAAATAAAGTCCATAGAAATGTCAGTCCATGTTCTTTTTAAGAATAGCACGCAAAAGTGTTCCAGAGTTCTATTGACAACTTCAGTTTGTCCATCCGTTTGAGGATGGTACAAGTAGTAGATTACAACATATTGTAGCAATAGTTTAGCCCATAAAGTAATCCAAAAATAGAATCACTCCCCTTCTTAGTCCTAGGCAACCCTAAAATAAAGTCCATAGAAATGTCAATCCAGTTCTGTTAAGCATAGCACGGAAAAGTGTTCCCAAAGTTCTATTTACAACTTCAGTTTGTCCATCCGTTTGAGGATGATAAGTAGTAGATTACAACTTTATTGATGCAAAGTTTAGCCCATAAAGTAATCCAATAATAGAATCCCTCCCCTTCTTAGTCCTAGGCAACCCCAAATAAGTCCATAGAAATGTCAATCCAAGTTCTTTTAAGAATAGCACGCAAAAGTGTTCCCAAAGTTCTATTTACAACTTCAGTTTGTCCATCCGTTTGAGGATGACAAGTAGTAGATTACAACTTTATTGTGCAAAGTTTAGCCCATAAAGTAATCCATAAATAGAAATCCCTCCCCTTCTTAGTCCTAGGCAACCCCAAAATAAAGTCCATAGAAATGTCAATCCAAGTTCTTTTAAGAATAGCACGCAAAAGTGTTCCCAAGTTCTATTACAACTTCAGTTTGTCCATCCGTTTGAGGATGACAAGTAGTAGATTACAACATTATTGTGCAAAGTTTAGCCCATAAAGTAATCCATAAATAGAATCCCTCCCCTTCTTAGTCCTAGGCAACCCCAAAATAAAGTCCATAGAAATGTCAATCCAAGTTCTTTTAAGAATAGCACGCAAAAGTGTTCTCAAAGTTCTATTTACAACTTCAGTTTGTCCATCCGTTTGAGGATGACAAGTAGTAGATTACAACTTTATTGTGCAAAGTTTAGCCCATAAAAGTAATCCATAAATATAATCCCTCCCCTTCTTAGTCCTAGGCAACCCCAAAATAAAGTCCATAGAAATGTCAATCCAAGTTCTTTTAAGAATAGCACGCAAAAGTGTTCTCAAAGTTCTATTTACAACTTCAGTTAGTCCATCCGTTTGAGGATGACAAGTAGTAGATTACAACATTTATTGTGCAAAGTTTAGCCCATAAAGTAATCCATAAATAGAATCCCTCCCCTTCTTAGTCCTAGGCAACCCTAAAATAAAGTCCATAGAAATGTGAATCCAAGTTCTTTTAAGAATAGCACGCAAAAGTGTTCCCAGAGTTCTATTTACAACTTCAGTTTGTCCATCCGTTTGAGGATGACAAGTAGTAGATTACAACAATTATTGATGCATAGTTTAGCCCATAAAGTAATCCAAAATAGAAATCCCTCCCCTTCTTAGTCCTAGGCAACCCCAAAATAAAGTCCATAGAAATGTCAATCCAAGTTCTTTTAAGAATAGCACGCAAAAGTGTTCCCAAAGTTCTATTTACAACTTCAGTTTGTCCATCCGTTTGAGGATGACAAGTAGTAGATTACAACATTATTGTGCAAAGTTTAGCCCATAAAGTAATCCATAAATAGAATCCCTCCCCTTCTTAGTCCTAGGCAACCCCAAAATAAAGTCCATAGAAATGTCAATCCAAGTTCTTTTAAGAATAGCACGCAAACGTGTTCTCAAAGTTCTATTTACAACTTCAGTTTGTCCATCCGTTTGAGGATGACAAGTAGTAGATTACAACTTTATTGTGCAAAGTTTAGTCCATAAAGTAATCCATAAATAGAATCCCTCCCCTTCTTAGTCCTAGGCAACCCCAAAATAAAGTCCATAGAAATGTCAATCCAAGTTCTTTTAAGAATAGCACGCAAAAGTGTTCCAAAGTTCTATTTACAACTTCAGTTTGTCCATCCGTTTGAGGATGACAAGTAGTAGATTACAACTTTATTGTGCAAAGTTTAGCCCATAAAATAATCCATAAATAGAATCCCTCCCCTTCTTAGTCCTAGGCAACCCCAAAATAAAGTCCATAGAAATGTCAGTCCAAGTTCTTTTTAAGAATAGCACGCAAAAGTGTTCTCAAAGTTATATTTACAACTTCAGTTTGTCCATCCGTTTGAGGATGACAAGTAGTAGATTACCACTTTATTGTGCAAAGTTTAGCCCATAAAGTAATCAATAAATATAATCCCTCCCCTTCTTAGTCCTAGGCAACCCAAAATAAAGTCCATAGAAATGTCAATCCAAGTTCTTTTAAGAATAGCATGCAAACGTGTTCTCAAAGTTCTATTTACACTTTCAGTTTGTCCATGCGTTTGAGGATAACAAGTAGTATATTACAACTTTATTGTGCAAAGTTTAGCCCATAAAGTAATCCATAAATAGAATCCCTCCCCTTCTTAGTCCTTGGCAACCCCAAAATAAAGTCCATAGAAATGTCAATCCAAGTTCTTTTAAGAATAGCACGCAAAAGTGTTCCCAAAGTTCTATTTACAACTTCAGTTTGTCCATCCGTTTGAGGATGACAAGTAGTAGATTACAACTTTATTGTGCAAAGTTTAGCCCATAAAATAATCCATAAATAGAATCCCTCCCCTTCTTAGTCCTAGGCAACCCCAAAATAAAGTCCATAGAAATGTCAGTCCAAGTTCTTTTAAGAATAGCACGCAAAAGTGTTCTCAAAGTTCTATTTACAACTTCAGTTAGTCCATCCGTTTGAGGATGACAAGTAGTAGATTACAACAATATTGAGCAAAGTTTAGTCCATAAAGTAATCCAAAAATAGAATCCCTCCCCTTCTTAGTCCTAGGCAACCCCAAAATAAAGTCCATAAAAATGTCAATCCAAGTTCTTTTAAGAATAGCACGCAAACGTGTTCTCAAAGTTTTATTTACAACTTCAGTTTGTCCATCCGTTTGAGGATGACAAGTAGTAGATTACAACTTTACTGTGCAAAGTTTAGCCCATAAAATAATCCATAAATATAATCCCTCCCCTTCTTAGTCCTAGGCAACCCCAAAATAAAGTCCATAGAAATGTCAATCCAAGTTCTTTAAAGAATAGCACGCAAAAGTGTTCTCAAAGTTCTATTTACAACTTCAGTTTAGTCCATCCGTTTGAGGATGACAAGTAGTAGATTACAACAATATTGAGCAAAGTTTAGCCCATAAAGTAATCCATAAATAGAATCCCTCCCCTTCTTAGTCCTAGGCAACCCTAAAATAAAGTCCATAGAAATGTGAATCCAAGTTCTGTTAAGAATAGCACGGAAAAGTGTTCCCAAAGTTCTATTTACAACTTCAGTTTGTCCATCCGTTTGAGGATGACAAGTAGTAGATTACAACTTTATTGTGCAAAGTTTAGCCCATAAAGTAATCCATAAATAGAATCCCTCCCCTTCTTAGTCCTAGGCAACCCTAAAATAAAGTCCATAGAAATGTCTATCCAAGTTCTTTTAAGAATAGCACGCAAACGTGTTCTCAAAGTTCTATTTACAACTTCAGTTTGTCCGTCCGTTTGATGATGACAAGTAGTAGATTACAACTTTATTGTGCAAAGTTTAGCCCATAAAGTAATCCATAAATAGAATCTCTCCCCTTTTTAGTCCTAGGCAACCCCAAAATAAAGTCCATAGAAATGTCAATCCAAGTTCTTTTAAGAATAGCACGCAAAAGTGTTCCCAAAGTTCTATTGACAACTTCAGTTTGTCCATCCGTTTGAGGATGACAAGTAGTAGATTACAACTTTATTGTGCAAAGTTTAGCCCATAAAATAATCCATAAATAGAATCCCTCCCCTTCTTAGTCCTAGGCAACCCCAAAATAAAGTCCATAGAAATGTCAGTCCAAGTTCTTTTTAAGAATAGCACGCAAAAGTGTTCTCAAAGTTCTATTTACAACTTCAGTTAGTCCATCCGTTTGAGGATGACAAGTAGTAGATTACAACAATATTGAGCAAAGTTTAGTCCATAAAGTAATCCAAAAATAGAATCCCTCCCCTTCTTAGTCCTAGGCAACCCCAAAATAAAGTCCATAAAAATGTCAATCCAAGTTCTTTTAAGAATAGCACGCAAACGAGTTCTCAAAGTTTTATTTACAACTTCAGTTTGTCCATCCGTTTGAGGATGACAAGTAGTAGATTACAACTTTACTGTGCAAAGTTTAGCCCATAAAATAATCCATAAATATAATCCCTCCCCTTCTTAGTCCTAAGCAACCCCAAAATAAAGTCCATAGAAATGTCAATCCAAGTTCTTTAAAGAATAGCACGCAAACGTGTTCTCAAAGTTCTATTTACAACTTCAGTTTATCCATCCGTTTGAGGATGACAAGTAGTAGATTACAACAATTATTGAGCAAAGTTTAGCCCATAAAGTAATCCATAAATAGAATCCCTCCCCTTCTTAGTCCTAGGCAACCCTAAAATAAAGTCCATAGAAATGTGAATCCAAGTTCTGTTAAGAATAGCACGGAAAAGTGTTCCCAAAGTTCTATTTACAACTTCAGTTTGTCCATCCGTTTGAGGATGACAAGTAGTAGATTACAACTTTATTGTGCAAAGTTCAGCCCATAAAGTAATCCATAAATAGAATCCCTCCCCTTCTTAGTCCTAGGCAACCCCAAAATAAAGTCCATAGAAATGTCTATCCAAGTTCTTTTAAGAATAGCACGCAAACGTGTTCTCAAAGTTCTATTTACAACTTCAGTTTGTCCGTCCGTTTGATGATGACAAGTAGTAGATTACAACTTTATTGTGCAAAGTTTAGCCCATAAAGTAATCCATAAATAGAATCTCTCCCCTTTTTAGTCCTAGGCAACCCCAAAATAAAGTCCATAGAAATGTCAATCCAAGTTCTTTTAAGAATAGCACGCAAAAGTGTTCCCAAAGTTCTATTGACAACTTCAGTTTGTCCATCCGTTTGAGGATGACAAGTAGTAGATTACAACTTTATTGTGCAAAGTTTAGCCCATAAAATAATCCATAAATAGAATCCCTCCCCTTCTTAGTCCTAGGCAACCCCAAAATAAAGTCCATAGAAATGTCAGTCCAAGTTCTTTTTAAGAATAGCACGCAAAAGTGTTCTCAAAGTTATATTTACAACTTCAGTTTGTCCATCCGTTTGAGGATGACAAGTAGTTGATTACCACTTTATTGTGCAAAGTTTAGCCCATAAAGTAATCCATAAATAGAATCCCTCCCCTTCTTAGTCCTAGGCAACCCCAAAATAAAGTCCATAGAAATGTCAATCCAAGTTCTTTTAAGAATAGCACGCAAAAGTGTTCCCAAAGTTCTATTTACAACTTCAGTTTGTCCATCCGTTTGAGGATGACAAGTAGTAGATTACAACTTTATTGTGCAAAGTTTAGCCCATAAAGTAATCCATAAATAGAATCCCTCCCCTTCTTAGTCCTAGGCAACCCCAAAATAAAGTCCATAGAAATGTCAATCCAAGTTCTTTTAAGAATAGCACGCAAACGTGTTCTCAAAGTTCTATTTACAACTTCAGTTTGTCCATCCGTTTGATGATGACAAGTAGTAGATTACAACTTTATTGTGCAAAGTTTAGCCCATAAAGTAATCCATAAATAGAATCTCTCTCCTTCTTAGTCCGAGGCAACCCCAAAATAAAGTCCATAGAAATGTCAATCCAAGTTCTTTTAAGAATAGCACGCAAAAGTGTTCCCAAAGTTCTATTTACAACTTCAGTTTGTCCATCCGTTTGAGGATGACAAGTAGTAGATTACAACTTTATTGTGCAAAGTTTAGCCCATAAAATAATCCATAAATAGAATCCCTCCCCTTCTTAGTCCTAGGCAACCGCAAAATAAAGTCCATAGAAATGTCAGTCCAAGTTCTTTTTAAGAATAGCACGCAAAAGTGTTCTCAAAGTTCTATTTACAACTTCAGTTAGTCCATCCGTTTGAGGATGACAAGTAGTAGATTACAACAATATTGAGCAAAGTTTAGTCCATAAAGTAATCCAAAAATAGAATCCCTCCCCTTCTTAGTCCTAGGCAACCCCAAAATAAAGTCCATAGAAATGTCAATCCAAATTTTTTAAGAACAGCACACAAAAGTGTTCTCAAAGTTCTATTTACAACTTCAGTTTGTCCATCTGTTTGAGGATGACAAGTAGTAGATTACAACTTTATTGTGCAAAGTATAGCCCATAAAGTAATCCATAAATAGAATCCCTCCCCTTCTTAGTCCTAGGCAACCCCAAAATAAAGTACATAGAAATGTCAATCCAAGTTCTTTTAAGAATAGCACGCAAAAGTGTTCCCAAAGTTCTATTTACAACTTCAGTTTGTCCATCCCTTTGAGGATGACAAGTAGTAGATTACAACTTTATTGTGCAAGGTTTAGCCCATAAAATAATCCATAAATAGAATCCCTCCCCTTCTTAGTCCTAGGCAACCCCAAAATAAAGTCCATAAAAATGTTAGTCCAAGTTCTTTTTAATAATAGCACGCAAAAGTATTCCCAGAGTTCTATTGACAACTTCAGTTTGTCCATCCGTTTGAGGATGGCAAATAGTAGATTACAACAATATTGAGCAAAGTTTAGCCCATAAAGAAATCCAAAAATAGAATCTCTCCCCTTCTTAGTCCTAGACAACCCTAAAATAAAGTCCATAGAAATGTCAATCCAAGTTCTGTTAAGAATAGCACGGAAAAGTGTTCCCAAAGTTCTATTTACAACTTCAGTTTGTCCATCCGTTTGAGGATGACAAGTAGTAGATTACAACTTTATTGTGCAAAGTTTAGCCCATAAAGTAATCCATAAATAGAATCCCTCCCCTTCTTAGTCCTAGGCAACCCCAAAATAAAGTCCATAGAAATGTCTATCCAAGTTCTTTTAAGAATAGCACACAAACGTGTTCTCAAAGTTCTATTTACAACTTCAGTTTGTCCATCCGTTTGAGGATGACAAGTAGTAGATTACAACTTTATTGTGCAAAGTTTAGCCCATAAAGTAATCCATAAATAGAATCTCTCCCCTTCTTAGTCCTAGGCAACCCCAAAATAAAGTCCATAGAAATGTCAATCCAAGTTCTTTTAAGAATAGCACGCAAAAGTGTTCCCAAAGTTCTATTTACAACTTCAGTTTGTCCATCCGTTTGTGGATGACAAGTAGTAGATTACAACTTTATTGTGCAAAGTTTAGCCCATAAAATAATCCATAAATAGAATCCCTCCCCTTCTTAGTCCTAGGCAACCCCAAAATAAAGTCCATAGAAATGTCAGTCCAAGTTCTTTTTAAGAATAGCACACAAAAGTGTTCTCAAAGTTATATTTACAACTTCAGTTTGTCCATCCGTTTGAGGATGACAAGTAGTAGATTACCACTTTATTGTGCAAAGTTTAGCCCATAAAGTAATCCATAAATAGAATCCCTCCCCTTCTTAGTCCTAGGCAACCCCAAAATAAAGTCCATAGAAATGTCAATCCAAGTTCTTTTAAGAATAGCATGCAAACGTGTTCTCAAAGTTCTATTTACACTTTCAGTTTGTCCATGCGTTTAAGGATAACAAGTAGTAGATTACAACTTTATTGTGCAAAGTTTAGCCCATAAAGTAATCCATAAATAGAATCCCTCCCCTTCTTTTTCCTTGGCAACCCCAAAATAAAGTCCATAGAAATGTCAATCCAAGTTCTTTTAAGAATAGCACGCAAAAGTGTTCCCAAAGTTCTATTTACAACTTCAGTTTGTCCATCCGTTTGAGGATGACAAGTAGTAGATTACAACTTTATTGTGCAAAGTTTAGCCCATAAAGTAATCCATAAATAGAATCCCTCCCCTTCTTAGTCCTAGGCAACCCCAAAATAAAGTCCATAGAAATGTCTATCCAAGTTCTTTTAAGAATAGCACGCAAACGTGTTCTCAAAGTTCTATTTACAACTTCAGTTTGTCCATCCGTTTGAGGATGACAAGTAGTAGATTACAACTTTATTGTGCAAAGTTTAGCCCATAAAGTAATCCATAAATAGAATCTCTCCCCTTCTTAGTCCTAGGCAACCCCAAAATAAAGTTCATAGAAATGTCAATCCAAGTTCTTTTAAGAATAGCACGCAAAAGTGTTCCCAAAGTTCTATTTACAACTTCAGTTTGTCCATCCGTTTGAGGATGACAAGTAGTAGATTACAACTTTATTGTGCAAAGTTTAGCCCATAAAATAATCCATAAATAGAATCCCTCCCCTTCTTAGTCCTAGGCAACCCCAAAATAAAGTCCATAGAAATGTCAGTCCAAGTTCTTTTTAAGAATAGCACGCAAAAGTGTTCTCAAAGTTATATTTACAACTTCAGTTTGTTCATCCGTTTGAGGATGACAAGTAGTAGATTACCACTTTATTGTGCAAAGTTTAGCCCATAAAGTAATCCATAAATAGAATCCCTCCCCTTCTTAGTCCTAGGCAACCCCAAAATAAAGTCCATAGAAATGTCAATCCAAGTTCTTTTAAGAATAGCATGCAAACGTGTTCTCAAAGTTCTATTTACACTTTCAGTTTGTCCATGCGTTTAAGGATAACAAGTAGTAGATTACAACTTTATTGTGCAAAGTTTAGCCCATAAAGTAATCCATAAATAGAATTCCTCCCCTTCTTAGTCCTTGGCAACCCCAAAATAAAGTCCATAGAAATGTCAATCCAAGTTCTTTTAAGAATAGCACGCAAAAGTGTTCCCAAAGTTCTATTTACAACTTCAGTTTGTCCATCCTTTTGAGGATGACAAGTAGTAGATTACAACTTTATTGTGCAAAGTTTAGCCCATAAAATAATCCATAAATAGAATCCCTCCCCTTCTTAGTCCTAGGCAACCCCAAAATAAAGTCCATAGAAATGTCAGTCCAAGTTCTTTTTAAGAATAGCACGCAAAAGTGTTCTCAAAGTTCTATTTACAACTTAAGTTAGTCCATCCGTTTGAGGATGACAAGTAGTAGATTACAACAATATTGAGCAAAGTTTAGTCCATAAAGTAATCCAAAAATAGAATCCCTCCCCTTCTTAGTCCTAGGCAACCCCAAAATAAAGTCCATAAAAATGTCAATCCAAGTTCTTTTAAGAATAGCACGGAAACGTGTTCTCAAAGTTTTATTTACAACTTCAGTTTGTCCATCCGTTTGAGGATGACAAGTAGTAGATTACAACTTTACTGTGCAAAGTTTAGCCCATAAAATAATCCATAAATATAATCCCTCCCCTTCTTAGTCCTAGGCAACCCCAAAATAAAGTCCATAGAAATATCAATCCAAGTTCTTTTAAGAATAGCACGCAAACGTGTTCTCAAAGTTCTATTTACAACTTCAGTTTATCCATCCGTTTGAGGATGACAAGTAGTAGATTACAACAATATTGAGCAAAGTTTAGTCCATAAAGTAATCCATAAATAGAATCCCTCCCCTTCTTAGTCCTAGGCAACCCCAAAATAAAGTCCATAGAAATGTCTATCCAAGTTCTTTTAAGAATAGCACGCAAACGTGTTCTCAAAGTTCTATTTACAACTTCAGTTTATCCATCCGTTTGAGGATGACAAGTAGTAGTGTGGGGACCCGGGCTCTAAATCTTTTTCTTGGGATTAAATGGATTGTTATTCTAAAATGTGGGTCAATTTTTCGCTTTTATATTTAAATCAAAATGTAACTAGACAAGCACAAGTTCTTTATTTAATTTACAACATACAAACATAAAATCTATGTCCTGTTCCGTATGTCCTCAACTAACCAGTAATAAATTACAGTACATAACAAAAGACAACTACTGGTCCGTCTGCTAGGCCCGAGATCTCCACGCTAACACGATCATCTCTGTCTCGACCCAAATCCTGCCCCACCTGTTGTTATGCACACATACAGACATAACAACAGCCGGAAAACCGGTGAGAACACATCCCAGTATAAACATGTATACATGCAGTAAAACAGTCTAAAACATGAAACATGCTGATATGAATGTCATTCATATATAATCATGAAATGCGAGCCTAATCATGTCTAGATGCGACTCGACTAAAACTCTAGGGATCCCGTTGTGAATAAGACGTCGCTGGCTGTCACCTACCCTACCAATCGAGGTGTTGTACGTCTTATTCCTAGATTTCGGCCTGATCTGTATCCACGTCTACAATAGGGGCGGTGATCTTCCCCTAAGCTGAGATATCGCCGAACATCTAGAAGTCTGCCTGATCTCCAGACTGTCCTATCTTAATGCATGAATACAAAATCTGTAAACAAGCATAATCATCTAATGCAATGTAACATGATCTGTAAACAAAGCATAATAAGAATTGAATACAAGTTCTAATAAACATCTAATGCAATGTAACATGATCTGTAAACAAAGCATAGCGAGATTTGCATACAAGATCTATACACAATTCTATAATAATAATACCTATATCAAGATATAAACAATAAAACTCGTATGTGGTTTTGGTTGGGAAACTCAAATGTGATCTCATTTGAGTCGTGATTCCCCAAAACAAAACATGTATTATACCTTTCGTCGTAGAATTGCTGTTACAGTCGTGAAGATGAATCTGCAATAGAATGTCTAACACTGTCTAGGAAATGTTTCTTTAACACTTACTAATCAAATGAAATCTCGCGCCTCTATTTATAGACAATGATCGGAAGATCCGATCCACTTCGGACGCTCCGATCTGACACACGTCGGACGCTCCGAACTCACTTCGGACGTTCCGAATCCTGCATGTCTTCCACGTCTCTAGCCAACTGTCTCGGATGATCCGAACTACGATCGGTCGATCCGAACTCTGCATGCCATCCATGTGTCCAGCCACCTGGCTCGGACGCTCCGAACGCCGAACGGACGATCCGAACGCATCGGACGATCCGATCCTGGTTCGGTCCTTCCGGTCTCACCGAAATATAAATAATCCAACATTCTCGATATCGGTCAATCTAATCTCAATAGATATCATTTCTTATTTCTTATGGTTATGTACAATCTTCACAACATATCTATGAATTCGTACATGTCAATCATTGCTCTGGGCATTACATTTCTCCCCCTCTAAGACAGAAGTTCGTCCTCGAACTGAAGTAACCATACAAAGTATCTAAAACAGTTTGATAATCTAAAACTGAATACATACTCATATCATATAAATAACTCGGGGTGTTTCTGCCTTATGTTTTCTTCCGTTTCCCACGTCGCTTCCTCAATGCCATGTCGACTCCACTGAACTTTCACAAGTGGAATGGTCTTCGTTCTGAGCTGTTTGTCCTTTCGATCAAGAATCTGTATCGGTCGTTCTATATAGCTCAAGGTTTGATCAAGTTCAGCTTCGTTCGGTTGAATAACATGAGAAACATCTGGCATATATCTGCGTAACATTGATACATGAAATACGTCATGTATTCCGGATAAAGAAGGAGGAAGAGCAAGTCGATAAGCTCGATCGCCAATCTTTTCAAGAATCTCGTACGGACCAATGTATCGAGGAGATAGCTTCCCACGTTTGCCAAATCGCACAACGCCTCTAAAAGGAGAAATTTTCAAGAATACCCTATCTCCTACCTCAAATACTAGCGGTCTACGTCTGATATTGGCGTACTTTGCTTGCCTATCCTGTGCTGTCTTCATTCTTTTCTGAATAACCTTTACCTTCTCAGTCATGTCACGAATCATATCTGGCCCAAGTTCTGGTACTTCTGAAACATCATCCCAATATAGCGGAGATCTGCACCTCTTGCCATACAAAGCTTCAAACGGTGCCATCTCAATGCTCGTCTGATAGCTATTATTGTACGAGAATTCGCAAAGAGGTAGGGAATCTTGCCAACTAATGCCAAAATCTAGCACGACGGCTCTCAACATATCCTCTAATGTCTGGATAGTCCGTTCTGACTGTCCGTCTGTCTGAGGATGGTAAGCAGTGCTAAGGTGTAAGGTCGTACCTAACGCCTGCTGTAAACTGTGCCAGAAGTGTGAAGTGAATCGTGGATCACGATCTGATACGATAGACTTCGGCACTCCATGCAATCTGACTACCTCACGAATATAAATCTCCGCCATCTGATCCTGTCTATACGTCATTCTATAAGGGATGAAACAAGCAGATTTGGTCAATCTGTCAATAATGACCCAAATCGCATCGCAACCTCTGGATGATCGAGGTAACTTCGTCACGAAATCCATGGAAATGTGGTCCCATTTCCATTCTGGAATGGATAAACTCTGAAGTAAACCCCCCGGCTTCTTCCTCTCGGCCTTCACCTGTTGGCAGTTCAAGCATTTAGACACAAATTCGGCAATGTCTGACTTCATTTGTTTCCACCAGAATTGGGTCTTCAAGTCATTGTACATCTTCCTGCCACCAGGATGAATGCTGAACCGACTACAATGTGCCTCTGTCAGAATCTGCTGCCTCAAATCTGCAACATCTGGCACAACTAGACGGTTATTCACGTACAACACATGATCTCGTACCTGATATTCTGATACATGCCCTGATCTGACCATTTGGATTGATCTTTGCACATTCTGATCAGTTTTTTGTGCTTCCTTAATCCTCATAATCAAATTGGGCTCAACTTGGATCGTAAAGAGTCGTAGTGGCTTACTATCTGTATCAAATTCTAATCCAGACATACAGCAATTTTCAACTAACTTGTTAACACCTATCGTCGATAAGGACAATGAACATACCTTACGACTCAAGGCATCTGCTGCTGCATTTGACTTACCTGGATAATATTTGATTTCACAGTCAAAGTCTTTCAGAAGATCTAGCCATCTACGTTGCCTCATATTCAATTCTGATTGAGAAAATAGGTACTTTAAGCTCTTGTGATCGGAAAAGATCTCAAATTTCTCGCCATAGAGATAATGACGCCAAATCTTTAATGCAAACACGATAGCCGCCAATTCAAGATCATGAATGGGGTATCGAACTTCATGTGGCTTCAATTGTCTCGAGGCGTATGCGATCACATGACCTCGCTGCATAAGAACACATCCCAAACCTCTATGAGAAGCATCACAATATACAACAAAATCACCTGTACCTGAAGGTATCGTCAATACTGGAGCACCGGTCAGCCTTTTCTTCAATTCAACAAAGCTAGACTCACACTCCTCTGACCAAACAAATGGTGCATTCTTTTGTGTTAATTGAGTTATTGGTTTTGCAATACTGGAGAAATCTTTGATAAATCTTCTGTAGTATCCGGCTAAGCCCATGAAACTGCGTATTTCTGGTACAGAAGTCGGTCTCGACCAACTAATCACAGCTTCCACTTTACTCGGATCAACAGAAATACCATCTCCAGAAATGATATGTCCTAAGAAGACAACTCTAGTCAACCAAAACTCACACTTTGACAATTTAGCATACAGTCGCTCGTTTCTCAACGTCTGCAAAACAATTCTGAGATGCTCTGCATGCTCATTTCTGTTCTTCGAATACACCAAAATGTCATCAATGAAGACAATCACAAATTCATCTAGATATCTCTGAAACACTTGGTTCATCAAGCCCATAAATACCGCAGGAGCATTTGTTAAACCAAAAGGCATGACAATAAATTCGTAATGTCCATACCTGGTTCGAAACGCTGTCTTTGGTATGTCTATATCTCGAACTCTGAGCTGATGATAACCAGAACGTAAATCAATCTTAGAATAGACCGAGGATCCCTGCAACTGATCAAATAGGTCATCGATCCTAGGCAAAGGATATTTATTCTTGATCGTTGCCTTGTTCAACTGCCGGTAATCGATACACAACCGCATCGACCCATCTTTCTTTCGCACGAACAGCACCGGAGCGCCCCAAGGAGATACACTAGGTCTGATATATCCCTTGGCTAGAAGATCTTCTAATTGTGCTTTCAATTCTTTGAGTTCGATGGGTGCCATCCTATATGGAGCTCTCGAAATAGGTACGGTACCTGGCGCAAGTTCAATGCTGAAATCTACCTCACGAACCGGAGGTAATCCTGGGATCTCATCTGGAAAAATATCTGGAAATTCCCGTACTACTGGCAGATCTGCCAATGCCGGGCTCGACTTCTGCATATCTACAGCATAAACAAAGAAACCATCCGCTCCTTTCTGTAACAGTCTGTTCATAGTAAGAGCCGAAATCAAGGGAATCCGAGATCTGGAACCCTTCCCGTAGAATTTCCACTCGTCTGTCATCTCGGGTCTGAATCTGACAATCTTGTGGAAACAATCCACGGTGGCTCTGTACTTCGTTAGCATGTCAATACCGACTATACAATCAAAATCAGCTAGACCCAACACTATACATTCTAGGTCAATCTCATGCCCCTCAAACTGTAGAATGCAATGTCTAACCGTAGTTACAGATATTAATCCACTTCCCAACGGAGAATTAATAGACACAACGTCTAACAAAGACTCAACAGGCAATGAATGCAACAATGCAAATCGTTCTGAGATGAATGTATGCGATGCACCTGTATCTATCAAGATATAAGCAGGATAACCATAAAGGAGACAGTGACCTGCTATAACATCATCTGGTGCATCTTGTGCTTGCTCCTCTGTCAACGCAAACACTTGGGCCTGTTGCCTCGGAGGTTGAGTCACAGTCTGACTACCTCGGCCTCTGGGTGGAGTCGGTGCTGGTGGAGGCTGAAAAGAGTGAACCGACGATGCCTGCCGCTCAAACTGAGGTACTGAACCGGATGCTCTTCCACTCTGGCCTTGCTGTACACCTCTCTGTGGACAGACTTTGGCAAAATGCCCCGGTTGCCTACAAATGTTGCATCGGCCTGTAACTCCTTGGCACTGTTCAGTCGCATGCCTACCTCCACAATTATTGCAATATACACCTGAAGTCCTTGAACTTTGATCAAAACCAGTCTGTCTTGATCCGCTGGAGCTGGATGAACTGCTCCCAGGTCGCTTAAACTGCTTCCCCTTCGCCTTCAACTGTTCTTTGCGTCCACTACCACTACCACCACTTTCGAATCGAGGAGGAGGAACTTGGGATGGAGGTAGTGGCGGTCTCGGACTCGGTGCTACATACGGAGCACTCCGTTGTCTAAGCAATCCTGCTTCAGCTCCTTTGGCACGATTCAATGCATCCGAGAAGTTATCGGGTCTCCCAGTATTGACCAACGTAAAGATATCTGGATTCAGGCCATTTATAAACTGATCCGCCATGGCCTCGTCATTTCCTGAAACATGGGGTGCAAAACGAAGCAAAGAGGAAAATTTAGCAACGTACTCGTCAATGTTCAATTGCCCTTGCCTCAGGTTTGCGAATTCAGCGCCTTTATCTTTACGGTAGGATACAGGGAAGAATCGCTGATAAAACTCGGTCTTGAATACCTTCCAAGAAATTTCGGTACCCTGCTGCTCTAAAGCTCTCCTAATGTTCAACCACCAATTCTTTGCTATATCTTGCAATTGATGGCCAATTAGCTTGATCCTCTTCTCATCACTGTACTCCAACGAGTCGAATAGCATCTCAATATCTTCAAGCCAACTTTCGCACTCGATGGCATTCTCGGTACCTTTTAAAGTGGGAGGTCAAAAGGATTGGAATCGCTTCAGCAACGTCTCCATAGGGGTCGCCGTAACATCCATAGGATCTCCGGATGTACTCCCCTGCTCTGGCGCTGCTGGTCGTAGAGGTACGGCTGCTCTTCTAGGAGGCATATCTAATAATCCAACTGATTAGTAAACAAGATATACAACTGTCTCAGCCATCATCTAGTCAGTTACCTCTGATCTAGAATCGGTTCTGATTCAGTCAATCACATGCTGAAATTAATCAAATACCAAACAACATGTAATAAGAAAGCAATAATCATGCTAGCACATCATCAAGCAAGGAAGAAGACTCGATCTACCCCGCTCATTCTATCCTATTTCAGTCTAACGGAACTATCGGCTCTGATACCACCTGTTGTGGGGACCCGGGCTCTAAATCTTTTTCTTGGGATTAAATGGATTGTTATTCTAAAATGTGGGTCAATTTTTCGCTTTTATATTTAAATCAAAATGTAACTAGACAAGCACAAGTTCTTTATTTAATTTACAACATACAAACATAAAATCTATGTCCTGTTCCGTATGTCCTCAACTAACCAGTAATAAATTACAGTACATAACAAAAGACAACTACTGGTCCGTCTGCTAGGCCCGAGATCTCCACGCTAACACGATCATCTCTGTCTCGACCCAAATCCTGCCCCACCTGTTGTTATGCACACATACAGACATAACAACAGCCGGAAAACCGGTGAGAACACATCCCAGTATAAACATGTATACATGCAGTAAAACAGTCTAAAACATGAAACATGCTGATATGAATGTCATTCATATATAATCATGAAATGCGAGCCTAATCATGTCTAGATGCGACTCGACTAAAACTCTAGGGATCCCGTTGTGAATAAGACGTCGCTGGCTGTCACCTACCCTACCAATCGAGGTGCTGTACGTCTTATTCCTAGATTTCGGCCTGATCTGTATCCACGTCTACAATAGGGGCGGTGATCTTCCCCTAAGCTGAGATATCGCCGAACATCTAGAAGTCTGCCTGATCTCCAGACTGTCCTATCTTAATGCATGAATACAAAATCTGTAAACAAGCATAATCATCTAATGCAATGTAACATGATCTGTAAACAAAGCATAATAAGAATTGAATACAAGTTCTAATAAACATCTAATGCAATGTAACATGATCTGTAAACAAAGCATAGCGAGATTTGCATACAAGATCTATACACAATTCTATAATAATAATACCTATATCAAGATATAAACAATAAAACTCGTATGTGGTTTTGGTTGGGAAACTCAAATGTGATCTCATTTGAGTCGTGATTCCCCAAAACAAAACATGTATTATACCTTTCGTCGTAGAATTGCTGTTACAGTCGTGAAGATGAATCTGCAATAGAATGTCTAACACTGTCTAGGAAATGTTTCTTTAACACTTACTAATCAAATGAAATCTCGCGCCTCTATTTATAGACAATGATCGGAAGATCCGATCCACTTCGGACGCTCCGATCTGACACACGTCGGACGCTCCGAACTCACTTCGGACGTTCCGAATCCTGCATGTCTTCCACGTCTCTAGCCAACTGTCTCGGATGATCCGAACTACGATCGGTCGATCCGAACTCTGCATGCCATCCATGTGTCCAGCCACCTGGCTCGGACGCTCCGAACGCCGAACGGACGATCCGAACGCATCGGACGATCCGATCCTGGTTCGGTCCTTCCGGTCTCACCGAAATATAAATAATCCAACATTCTCGATATCGGTCAATCTAATCTCAATAGATATCATTTCTTATTTCTTATGGTTATGTACAATCTTCACAACATATCTATGAATTCGTACATGTCAATCATTGCTCTGGGCATTACAAGTAGATTACAACTTTATTGTGCAAAGTTTAGCCCATAAAGTAATCCATAAATAGAATCCCTCCCCTTCTTAGTCCTAGGCAACCCCAAAATAAAGTCCATAGAAATGTCTATCCAAGTTCTTTTAAGAATAGCACACAAACGTGTTCTCAAAGTTCTATTTACAACTTCAGTTTGTCCATCCGTTTGAGGATGACAAGTAGTAGATTACAACTTTATTGTGCAAAGTTTAGCCCATAAAGTAATGCACAAAAAGAATCTCTCCCCTTCTTAGTCCTAGGCAACCCCAAAATAAAGTCCATAGAAATGTCAATCCAAGTTCTTTTAAGAATATCACGCAAAAGTGTTCCTAAAGTTCTATTTACAACTTCAGTTTGTCCATCCGTTTGAGGATGACAAGTAGTAGATTACAACTTTATTGTGCAAAGTTTAGCCCATAAAATAATCCATAAATAGAATCCCTCCCCTTCTTAGTCCTAGGCAACCCCAAAATAAAGTCCATAGAAATGTCAGTCCAAGTTCTTTTTAAGAATAGCACGCAAAAGTGTTCTCAAAGTTATATTTACAACTTCAGTTTGTCCATCCGTTTGAGGATGACAAGTAGTAGATTACCAATTTATTGTGCAAAGTTTAGCCCATAAAGTAATCCATAAATAGAATCCCTCCCCTTCTTAGTCATAGGCAACCCCAAAATAAAGTCCATAGAAATTTCAATCCAAGTTCTTTTAAGAATAGCATGCAAACGTGTTCTCAAAGTTCTATTTACACTTTCAGTTTGTCCATGCGTTTGAGGATAACAAGTAGTAGATTACAACTTTATTGTGCAAAGTTTAGCCCATAAAGTAATCCATAAATAGAATCCCTCCCCTTCTTAGTCCTTGGCAACCCCAAAATAAAGCCCATAGAAATGTCAATCCAAGTTCTTTTAAGAATAGCACGCAAAAGTGTTCCCAAAGTTCTATTTACAACTTAAGTTTGTCCATCCATTTGAGGATGACAAGTAGTAGATTACAACTTTATTGTGCAAAGTTTAGCCCATAAAATAATCCATAAATAGAATCCCTCCCCTTCTTAGTCCTAGGCAACTCCAAAATAAAGTCCATAGAAATGTCAGTCCAAGTTCTTTTTAAGAATAGCACGCAAAAGTGTTCTCAAAATTCTATTTACAACTTCAGTTAGTCCATCCGTTTGAGGATGACAAGTAGTAGATTACAACAATATTGAGCAAAGTTTAGTCCATAAAGTAATCCAAAAATAGAATCCCTCCCCTTCTTAGTCCTAGGCAACCCCAAAATAAAGTCCATAAAAATGTCAATCCAAGTTCTTTTAAGAATAGCACGCAAACGTGTTCTCAAAGTTTTTTTTACAACTTTAGTTTGTCCATCCGTTTGAGGATGACAAGTAGTAGATTACAACTTTACTGTGCAAAGTTTAGCCCATAAAATAATCCATAAATATAATCCTTCCCCTTCTTAGTCCTAGGCAACCCCAAAATAAAGTCCATAGAAATGTCAATCCAAGTTCTTTTAAGAATAGCACGCAAACGTGTTCTCAAAGTTCTATTTACAACTTCAGTTTATCCATCCGTTTGAGGATGACAAGTAGTAGATTACAACTTTATTGTGCAAAGTTTAGCCCATAAAGTAATCCATAAATAGAATCCCTCCCCTTCTTAGTCCTTGGCAACATCAAAATAAAGTCCATAGAAATGTCAATCTAAGTTCTTTTAAGAATAGCACGCAAAAGTGTTCCCAAAGTTCTATTTACAACTTCAGTTTGTCCATCCGTTTGAGGATGACAAGTAGTAGATTACAAATTTATTGTGCAAAGTTTAGCGCTTAAAGTAATCCATAAATAAAATACCTCCCCTTCTTAGTCCTAGGCAACCCCAAAATAAAGTCCATAGAAATTTCACTCCAAGTTCTTTTAAGAATAGCACGCAAACGTGTTCCCAAAGTTCTATTTACAACTTCAGTTTGTCCATCCGTTTGAGGATGACAAGTAGTAGATTACAACTTTATTGTGCAAAGTTGGCTCCATAAAGTAATCCATAAATTGAATCCCTCCCCTTCTTAGTCCTAGGCAACCCCAAAATAAAGTCCATAGAAATGTCAATCCAAGTTCTGTTAAGAATAGCACGGAAAAGTGTTCCCAAAGTTCTATTTACAACTTCAGTTTGTCCATCCGTTGAGGATGACAAGTAGTAGATTACAACTTTATTGTGCAAAGTTTAGCCCATAAAGTAATCCATAAATAGAATCCCTCCCCTTCTTAGTCCTAGGCAACCCCAAAATAAAGTCCATAGAAATGTCAATCAAAGTTTTTTTAAGAATAGAACGCAAAAGTGTTCCCAAAGTTCTATTTACAACTTCAGTTTGTCCATCCGTTTGAGGATGACAAGTAGTAGATTACAACTTTATTGTGCAAAGTTTAGCCCATAAAGTAATCCATAAATAGCATCCCTCCCCTTCTTATTCCTAGGCAACCCCAAAATAAAGTCCATAGAAATGTCAATCAAAGTTTTTTTAAGAATAGAACGCAAAAGAGTTTCTAAAGTTCTATTTACAACTTCAGTTTGTCCATCCGTTTGAGGATGACAAGTAGTAGATTACAACTTTATTGTGTAAAGTTTAGCCCATAAAATAATCCATATATAGAATCCCTCCCCTTCTTAGTCCTAGGCAACCCCAAAATAAAGTCCATAGAAATGTCAGTCCAAGTTCTTTTTAAGAATAGCATGCAAAAGTGTTCTAAAAGTTATATTTACAACTTCAGTTTGTCCATCCGTTTGAGGATGACAAGTAGTAGATTACCACTTTATTGTGCAAAGTTTAGCCCATAAAGTAATCCATAAATAGAATCCCTCCCCTTCTTAGTCCTAGGCAACCCCAAAATAAAGTCCATAGAAATGTCAATCCAAGTTCTTTTAAGAATAGCATGCAAACGTGTTCTCAAAGTTCTATTTACACTTTCAGTTTGTCCATGCGTTTGAGGATAACAAGTAGTAGATTACAACTTTAATGTGCAAAGTTTAGCCCATAAAGTAATCCATAAATAGAATCCCTCCCCTTCTTAGTCCTTGGCAACCCCAAAATAAAGTCCATAGAAATGTCAATCCAAGTTCTTTTAAGAATAGCACGCAAAAGTGTTCCCAAAGTTCTATTTACAACTTCAGTTTGTCCATCCGTTTGAGGATGACAAGTAGTAGATTACAACTTTATTGTGCAAAGTTTAGCCCATAAAGTAATCCATAAATAGAATCCCTCCCCTTCTTAGTCCTAGGCAACCCCAAAATAAAGTCCATAGAAATGTCTATCCAAGTTCTTTTAAGAATAGCACACAAACGTGTTCTCAAAGTTCTATTTACAACTTCAGTTTGTCCATCCGTTTGAGGATGACAAGTAGTAGATTACAACTTTATTGTGCAAAGTTTAGCCCATAAAGTAATCCATAAATAGAATCTCTCCCCTTCTTAGTCCTAGGCAACCCCAAAATAAAGTCCATAGAAATGTCAATCCAAGTTCTTTTAAGAATAGCACGCAAAAGTGTTCCCAAAGTTCTATTTACAACTTCAGTTTGTCCATCCGTTTGTGGATGACAAGTAGTAGATTACAACTTTATTGTGCAAAGTTTAGCCCATAAAATAATCCATAAATAGAATCCCTCCCCTTCTTAGTCCTAGGCAACCCCAAAATAAAGTCCATAGAAATGTCAGTCCAAGTTCTTTTTAAGAATAGCACACAAAAGTGTTCTCAAAGTTATATTTACAACTTCAGTTTGTCCATCCGTTTGAGGATGACAAGTAGTAGATTACCACTTTATTGTGCAAAGTTTAGCCCATAAAGTAATCCATAAATAGAATCCCTCCCCTTCTTAGTCCTAGGCAACCCCAAAATAAAGTCCATAGAAATGTCAATCCAAGTTCTTTTAAGAATAGCATGCAAACGTGTTCTCAAAGTTCTATTTACACTTTCAGTTTGTCCATGCGTTTAAGGATAACAAGTAGTAGATTACAACTTTATTGTGCAAAGTTTAGCCCATAAAGTAATCCATAAATAGAATCCCTCCCCTTCTTAGTCCTTGGCAACCCCAAAATAAAGTCCATAGAAATGTCAATCCAAGTTCTTTTAAGAGTAGCACGCAAAAGTGTTCCCAAAGTTCTATTTACAACTTCAGTTTGTCCATCCGTTTGAGGATGACAAGTAGTAGATTACAACTTTATTGTGCAAAGTTTAGCCCATAAAGTAATCCATAAATAGAATCCCTCCCCTTCTTAGTCCTAGGCAACCCCAAAATAAAGTCCATAGAAATGTCTATCCAAGTTCTTTTAAGAATAGCACGCAAACGTGTTCTCAAAGTTCTATTTACAACTTCAGTTTGTCCATCCGTTTGAGGATGACAAGTAGTAGATTACAACTTTATTGTGCAAAGTTTAGCCCATAAAGTAATCCATAAATAGAATCTCTCCCCTTCTTAGTCCTAGGCAACCCCAAAATAAAGTCCATAGAAATGTCAATCCAAGTTCTTTTAAGAATAGCACGCAAAAGTGTTCCCAAAGTTCTATTTACAACTTCAGTTTGTCCATCCGTTTGAGGATGACAAGTAGTAGATTACAACTTTATTGTGCAAAGTTTAGCCCATAAAATAATCCATAAATAGAATCCCTCCCCTTCTTAGTCCTAAGCAACCCCAAAATAAAGTCCATAGAAATGTCAGTCCAAGTTCTTTTTAAGAATAGCACGCAAAAGTGTTCTCAAAGTTATATTTACAACTTCAGTTTGTTCATCCGTTTGAGGATGACAAGTAGTAGATTACCACTTTATTGTGCAAAGTTTAGCCCATAAAGTAATCCATAAATAGAATCCCTCCCCTTCTTAGTCCTAGGCAACCCCAAAATAAAGTCCATAGAAATGTCAATCCAAGTTCTTTTAAGAATAGCATGCAAACGTGTTCTCAAAGTTCTATTTACACTTTCAGTTTGTCCATGCGTTTAAGGATAACAAGTAGTAGATTACAACTTTATTGTGCAAAGTTTAGCCCATAAAGTAATCCATAAATAGAATTCCTCCCCTTCTTAGTCCTTGGCAACCCCAAAATAAAGTCCATAGAAATGTCAATCCAAGTTCTTTTAAGAATAGCACGCAAAAGTGTTCCCAAAGTTCTATTTACAACTTCAGTTTGTCCATCCTTTTGAGGATGACAAGTAGTAGATTACAACTTTATTGTGCAAAGTTTAGCCCATAAAATAATCCATAAATAGAATCCCTCCCCTTCTTAGTCCTAGGCAACCCCAAAATAAAGTCCATAGAAATGTCAGTCCAAGTTCTTTTTAAGAATAGCACGCAAAAGTGTTCTCAAAGTTCTATTTACAACTTAAGTTAGTCCATCCGTTTGAGGATGACAAGTAGTAGATTACAACAATATTGAGCAAAGTTTAGTCCATAAAGTAATCCAAAAATAGAATCCCTCCCCTTCTTAGTCCTAGGCAACCCCAAAATAAAGTCCATAAAAATGTCAATCCAAGTTCTTTTAAGAATAGCACGGAAACGTGTTCTCAAAGTTTTATTTACAACTTCAGTTTGTCCATCCGTTTGAGGATGACAAGTAGTAGATTACAACTTTACTGTGCAAAGTTTAGCCCATAAAATAATCCATAAATATAATCCCTCCCCTTCTTAGTCCTAGGCAACCCCAAAATAAAGTCCATAGAAATATCAATCCAAGTTCTTTTAAGAATAGCACGCAAACGTGTTCTCAAAGTTCTATTTACAACTTCAGTTTATCCATCCGTTTGAGGATGACAAGTAGTAGATTACAACAATATTGAGCAAAGTTTAGTCCATAAAGTAATCCATAAATAGAATCCCTCCACTTCTTAGTCCTAGGCAACCCCAAAATAAAGTCCATAGAAATGTCTATCCAAGTTCTTTTAAGAATAGCACGCAAACGTGTTCTCAAAGTTCTATTTACAACTTCAGTTTATCCATCCGTTTGAGGATGACAAGTAGTAGATTACAACTTTATTGTGCAAAGTTTAGCCCATAAAGTAATCCATAAATAGAATCCCTCCCCTTCTTAGTCCTAGGCAACCCCAAAATAAAGTCCATAGAAATGTCTATCCAAGTTCTTTTAAGAATAGCACACAAACGTGTTCTCAAAGTTCTATTTACAACTTCAGTTTGTCCATCCGTTTGAGGATGACAAGTAGTAGATTACAACTTTATTGTGCAAAGTTTAGCCCATAAAGTAATGCACAAAAAGAATCTCTCCCCTTCTTAGTCCTAGGCAACCCCAAAATAAAGTCCATAGAAATGTCAATCCAAGTTCTTTTAAGAATATCACGCAAAAGTGTTCCTAAAGTTCTATTTACAACTTCAGTTTGTCCATCCGTTTGAGGATGACAAGTAGTAGATTACAACTTTATTGTGCAAAGTTTAGCCCATAAAATAATCCATAAATAGAATCCCTCCCCTTCTTAGTCCTAGGCAACCCCAAAATAAAGTCCATAGAAATGTCAGTCCAAGTTCTTTTTAAGAATAGCACGCAAAAGTGTTCTCAAAGTTATATTTACAACTTCAGTTTGTCCATCCGTTTGAGGATGACAAGTAGTAGATTACCAATTTATTGTGCAAAGTTTAGCCCATAAAGTAATCCATAAATAGAATCCCTCCCCTTCTTAGTCATAGGCAACCCCAAAATAAAGTCCATAGAAATTTCAATCCAAGTTCTTTTAAGAATAGCATGCAAACGTGTTCTCAAAGTTCTATTTACACTTTCAGTTTGTCCATGCGTTTGAGGATAACAAGTAGTAGATTACAACTTTATTGTGCAAAGTTTAGCCCATAAAGTAATCCATAAATAGAATCCCTCCCCTTCTTAGTCCTTGGCAACCCCAAAATAAAGCCCATAGAAATGTCAATCCAAGTTCTTTTAAGAATAGCACGCAAAAGTGTTCCCAAAGTTCTATTTACAACTTAAGTTTGTCCATCCATTTGAGGATGACAAGTAGTAGATTACAACTTTATTGTGCAAAGTTTAGCCCATAAAATAATCCATAAATAGAATCCCTCCCCTTCTTAGTCCTAGGCAACTCCAAAATAAAGTCCATAGAAATGTCAGTCCAAGTTCTTTTTAAGAATAGCACGCAAAAGTGTTCTCAAAATTCTATTTACAACTTCAGTTAGTCCATCCGTTTGAGGATGACAAGTAGTAGATTACAACAATATTGAGCAAAGTTTAGTCCATAAAGTAATCCAAAAATAGAATCCCTCCCCTTCTTAGTCCTAGGCAACCCCAAAATAAAGTCCATAAAAATGTCAATCCAAGTTCTTTTAAGAATAGCACGCAAACGTGTTCTCAAAGTTTTTTTTACAACTTTAGTTTGTCCATCCGTTTGAGGATGACAAGTAGTAGATTACAACTTTACTGTGCAAAGTTTAGCCCATAAAATAATCCATAAATATAATCCTTCCCCTTCTTAGTCCTAGGCAACCCCAAAATAAAGTCCATAGAAATGTCAATCCAAGTTCTTTTAAGAATAGCACGCAAACGTGTTCTCAAAGTTCTATTTACAACTTCAGTTTATCCATCCGTTTGAGGATGACAAGTAGTAGATTACAACTTTATTGTGCAAAGTTTAGCCCATAAAGTAATCCATAAATAGAATCCCTCCCCTTCTTAGTCCTTGGCAACATCAAAATAAAGTCCATAGAAATGTCAATCTAAGTTCTTTTAAGAATAGCACGCAAAAGTGTTCCCAAAGTTCTATTTACAACTTCAGTTTGTCCATCCGTTTGAGGATGACAAGTAGTAGATTACAAATTTATTGTGCAAAGTTTAGCGCTTAAAGTAATCCATAAATAAAATACCTCCCCTTCTTAGTCCTAGGCAACCCCAAAATAAAGTCCATAGAAATTTCACTCCAAGTTCTTTTAAGAATAGCACGCAAACGTGTTCCCAAAGTTCTATTTACAACTTCAGTTTGTCCATCCGTTTGAGGATGACAAGTAGTAGATTACAACTTTATTGTGCAAAGTTGGCTCCATAAAGTAATCCATAAATTGAATCCCTCCCCTTCTTAGTCCTAGGCAACCCCAAAATAAAGTCCATAGAAATGTCAATCCAAGTTCTGTTAAGAATAGCACGGAAAAGTGTTCCCAAAGTTCTATTTACAACTTCAGTTTGTCCATCCGTTGAGGATGACAAGTAGTAGATTACAACTTTATTGTGCAAAGTTTAGCCCATAAAGTAATCCATAAATAGAATCCCTCCCCTTCTTAGTCCTAGGCAACCCCAAAATAAAGTCCATAGAAATGTCAATCAAAGTTTTTTTAAGAATAGAACGCAAAAGTGTTCCCAAAGTTCTATTTACAACTTCAGTTTGTCCATCCGTTTGAGGATGACAAGTAGTAGATTACAACTTTATTGTGCAAAGTTTAGCCCATAAAGTAATCCATAAATAGCATCCCTCCCCTTCTTATTCCTAGGCAACCCCAAAATAAAGTCCATAGAAATGTCAATCAAAGTTTTTTTTAAGAATAGAACGCAAAAGAGTTTCTAAAGTTCTATTTACAACTTCAGTTTGTCCATCCGTTTGAGGATGACAAGTAGTAGATTACAACTTTATTGTGTAAAGTTTAGCCCATAAAATAATCCATAAATAGAATCCCTCCCCTTCTTAGTCCTAGGCAACCCCAAAATAAAGTCCATAGAAATGTCAGTCCAAGTTCTTTTTAAGAATAGCATGCAAAAGTGTTCTAAAAGTTATATTTACAACTTCAGTTTGTCCATCCGTTTGAGGATGACAAGTAGTAGATTACCACTTTATTGTGCAAAGTTTAGCCCATAAAGTAATCCATAAATAGAATCCCTCCCCTTCTTAGTCCTAGGCAACCCCAAAATAAAGTCCATAGAAATGTCAATCCAAGTTCTTTTAAGAATAGCATGCAAACGTGTTCTCAAAGTTCTATTTACACTTTCAGTTTGTCCATGCGTTTGAGGATAACAAGTAGTAGATTACAACTTTAATGTGCAAAGTTTAGCCCATAAAGTAATCCATAAATAGAATCCCTCCCCTTCTTAGTCCTTGGCAACCCCAAAATAAAGTCCATAGAAATGTCAATCCAAGTTCTTTTAAGAATAGCACGCAAAAGTGTTCCCAAAGTTCTATTTACAACTTCAGTTTGTCCATCCGTTTGAGGATGACAAGTAGTAGATTACAACTTTATTGTGCAAAGTTTAGCCCATAAAGTAATCCATAAATAGAATCCCTCCCCTTCTTAGTCCTAGGCAACCCCAAAATAAAGTCCATAGAAATGTCTATCCAAGTTCTTTTAAGAATAGCACACAAACGTGTTCTCAAAGTTCTATTTACAACTTCAGTTTGTCCATCCGTTTGAGGATGACAAGTAGTAGATTACAACTTTATTGTGCAAAGTTTAGCCCATAAAGTAATCCATAAATAGAATCTCTCCCCTTCTTAGTCCTAGGCAACCCCAAAATAAAGTCCATAGAAATGTCAATCCAAGTTCTTTTAAGAATAGCACGCAAAAGTGTTCCCAAAGTTCTATTTACATTTCAGTTTGTCCATCCGTTTGAGGATGACAAGTAGTAGATTACAACTTTATTGTGCAAAGTTTAGCCCATAAAATAATCCATAAATAGAATCCCTCCCCTTCTTAGTCCTAGGCAACCCCAAAATAAAGTCCATAGAAATGTCAGTCCAAGTTCTTTTTAAGAATAGCACGCAAAAGTGTTCTCAAAGTTATATTTACAACTTCAGTTTGTCCATCCGTTTGAGGATGACAAGTAGTAGATTACCACTTTATTGTGCAAAGTTTAGCCCATAAAGTAATCCATAAATAGAATCCCTCCCCTTCTTAGTCCTAGGCAACCCCAAAATAAAGTCCATAGAAATGTCAATCCAAGTTCTTTTAAGAATAGCATGCAAACGTGTTCTCAAAGTTCTATTTACACTTTCAGTTTGTCCATGCGTTTAAGGATAACAAGTAGTAGATTACAACTTTATTGTGCAAAGTTTAGCCCATAAAGTAATCCATAAATAGAATCCCTCCCCTTCTTAGTCCTTGGCAACCCCAAAATAAAGTCCATAGAAATGTCAATCCAAGTTCTTTTAAGAATAGCACGCAAAAGTGTTCCCAAAGTTCTATTTACAACTTCAGTTTGTCCATCCGTTTGAGGATGACAAGTAGTAGATTACAACTTTATTGTGCAAAGTTTAGCCCATAAAGTAATCCATAAATAGAATCCCTCCCCTTCTTAGTCCTAGGCAACCCCAAAATAAAGTCCATAGAAATGTCTATCCAAGTTCTTTTAAGAATAGCACGCAAACGTGTTCTCAAAGTTCTATTTACAACTTCAGTTTGTCCATCCGTTTGAGGATGACAAGTAGTAGATTACAACTTTATTGTGCAAAGTTTAGCCCATAAAGTAATCCATAAATAGAATCTCTCCCCTTCTTAGTCCTAGGCAACCCCAAAATAAAGTCCATAGAAATGTCAATCCAAGTTCTTTTAAGAATAGCACGCAAAAGTGTTCCCAAAGTTCTATTTACAACTTCAGTTTGTCCATCCGTTTGAGGATGACAAGTAGTAGATTACAACTTTATTGTGCAAAGTTTAGCCCATAAAATAATCCATAAATAGAATCCCTCCCCTTCTTAGTCCTAGGCAACCCCAAAATAAAGTCCATAGAAATGTCAGTCCAAGTTCTTTTTAAGAATAGCACGCAAAAGTGTTCTCAAAGTTATATTTACAACTTCAGTTTGTCCATCCGTTTGAGGATGACAAGTAGTAGATTACCACTTTATTGTGCAAAGTTTAGCCCATAATGTAATCCATAAATAGAATCCCTCCCCTTCTTAGTCCTAGGCAACCCCAAAATAAAGTCCATAGAAATGTCAATCCAAGTTCTTTTAAGAATAGCATGCAAACGTGTTCTCAAAGTTCTATTTACACTTTCAGTTTGTCCATGCGTTTAAGGATAACAAGTAGTAGATTACAACTTTATTGTGCAAAGTTTAGCCCATAAAGTAATCCATAAATAGAATCCCTCCCCTTCTTAGTCCTTGGCAACCCCAAAATAAAGTCCATAGAAATGTCAATCCAAGTTCTTTTAAGAATAGCACGCAAAAGTGTTCCCAAAGTTCTATTTACAACTTCAGTTTGTCCATCCTTTTGAGGATGACAAGTAGTAGATTACAACTTTATTGTGCAAAGTTTAGCCCATAAAATAATCCATAAATAGAATCCCTCCCCTTCTTAGTCCTAGGCAACCCCAAAATAAAGTCCATAGAAATGTCAGTCCAAGTTCTTTTTAAGAATAGCACGCAAAAGTGTTCTCAAAGTTCTATTTACAACTTTAGTTAGTCCATCCGTTTGAGGATGACAAGTAGTAGATTACAACAATATTGAGCAAAGTTTAGTCCATAAAGTAATCCAAAAATAGAATCCCTCCCCTTCTTAGTCCTAGGCAACCCCAAAATAAAGTCCATAAAAATGTCAATCCAAGTTCTTTTAAGAATAGCACGGAAACGTGTTCTCAAAGTTTTATTTACAACTTCAGTTTGTCCATCCGTTTGAGGATGACAAGTAGTAGATTACAACTTTACTGTGCAAAGTTTAGCCCATAAAATAATCCATAAATATAATCCCTCCCCTTCTTAGTCCTAGGCAACCCCAAAATAAAGTCCATAGAAATATCAATCCAAGTTCTTTTAAGAATAGCACGCAAACGTGTTCTCAAAGTTCTATTTACAACTTCAGTTTATCCATCCGTTTGAGGATGACAAGTAGTAGATTACAACAATATTGAGCAAAGTTTAGTCCATAAAGTAATCCATAAATAGAATCCCACCCCTTCTTAGTCCTAGGCAACCCCAAAATAAAGTCCATAGAAATGTCTATCCAAGTTCTTTTAAGAATAGCACGCAAACGTGTTCTCAAAGTTCTATTTACAACTTCAGTTTGTCCATCCGTTTGAGGATGACAAGTAGTAGATTACAACTTTATTGTGCAAAGTTTAGCCCATAAAGTAATCCACAAAAAGAATCTCTCCCCTTCTTAGTCCTAGGCAACCCCAAAATAAAGTCCATAGAAATGTCAATCCAAGTTCTTTTAAGAATATCACGCAAAAGTGTTCCTAAAGTTCTATTTACAACTTCAGTTTGTCCATCCGTTTGAGGATGACAAGTAGTAGATTACAACTTTATTGTGCAAAGTTTAGCCCATAAAATAATCCATAAATAGAATCCCTCTCCTTCTTAGTCCTAGGCAACCCCAAAATAAAGTCCATAGAAATGTCAGTCCAAGTTCTTTTTAAGAATAGCACGCAAAAGTGTTCTCAAAGTTATATTTACAACTTCAGTTTGTCCATCCGTTTGAGGATGACAAGTAGTAGATTACCAATTTATTGTGCAAAGTTTAGCCCATAAAGTAATCCATAAATAGAATCCCTCCCCTTCTTAGTCCTAGGCAACCCCAAAATAAAGTCCATAGAAATTTCAATCCAAGTTCTTTTAAGAATAGCATGCAAACGTGTTCTCAAAGTTCTATTTACACTTTCAGTTTGTCCATGCGTTTGAGGATAACAAGTAGTAGATTACAACTTTATTGTGCAAAGTTTAGCCCATAAAGTAATCCATAAATAGAATCCCTCCCCTTCTTAGTCCTTGGCAACCCCAAAATAAAGCCCATAGAAATGTCAATCCAAGTTCTTTTAAGAATAGCACGCAAAAGTGTTCCCAAAGTTCTATTTACAACTTAAGTTTGTCCATCCGTTTGAGGATGACAAGTAGTAGATTACAACTTTATTGTGCAAAGTTTAGCCCATAAAATAATCCATAAATAGAATCCCTCCCCTTCTTAGTCCTAGGCAACTCCAAAATAAAGTCCATAGAAATGTCAGTCCAAGTTCTTTTTAAGAATAGCACGCAAAAGTGTTCTCAAAATTCTATTTACAACTTCAGTTAGTCCATCCGTTTGAGGATGACAAGTAGTAGATTACAACTTTATTGTGCAAAGTTTAGCGCATAAAGTAATCCACAAATAGAATCCCTCCCCTTCTTAGTCCTAGGCAACCCCAAAATAAAGTCCATAAAAATGTCAATCCAAGTTCTTTTAAGAATAGCACGCAAACGTGTTCTCAAAGTTTTTTTTACAACTTTAGTTTGTCCATCCGTTTGAGGATGACAAGTAGTAGATTACAACTTTACTGTGCAAAGTTTAGCCCATAAAATAATCCATAAATATAATCCCTCCCCTTCTTAGTCCTAGGCAACCCCAAAATAAAGTCCATAGAAATGTCAATCCAAGTTCTTTTAAGAATAGCACGCAAACGTGTTCTCAAAGTTCTATTTACAACTTCAGTTTATCCATCCGTTTGAGGATGACAAGTAGTAGATTACAACTTTATTGTGCAAAGTTTAGCCCATAAAGTAATCCATAAATAGAATCCCTCCCCTTCTTAGTCCTTGGCAACATCAAAATAAAGTCCATAGAAATGTCAATCTAAGTTCTTTTAAGAATAGCACGCAAAAGTGTTCCCAAAGTTCTATTTACAACTTCAGTTTGTCCATCCGTTTGAGGATGACAAGTAGTAGATTACAAATTTATTGTGCAAAGTTTAGCGCATAAAGTAATCCATAAATAAAATACCTCCCCTTCTTAGTCCTAGGCAACCCCAAAATAAAGTCCATAGAAATTTCACTCCAAGTTCTTTTAAGAATAGCACGCAAACGTGTTCCCAAAGTTCTATTTACAACTTCAGTTTGTCCATCAGTTTGAGGATGACAAGTAGTAGATTACAACTTTATTGTGCAAAGTTGGCTCCATAAAGTAATCCATAAATTGAATCCCTCCCCTTCTTAGTCCTAGGCAACCCCAAAATAAAGTCCATAGAAATGTCAATCCAAGTTCTGTTAAGAATAGCACGGAAAAGTGTTCCCAAAGTTCTATTTACAACTTCAGTTTGTCCATCCGTTTGAGGATGACAAGTAGTAGATTACAACTTTATTGTGCAAAGTTTAGCCCATAAAGTAATCCATAAATAGAATCCCTCCCCTTCTTAGTCCTAGGCAACCCCAAAATAAAGTCCATAGAAATGTCAATCAAAGTTTTTTTAGGAATAGAACGCAAAAGTGTTCCCAAAGTTCTATTTACAACTTCAGTTTGTCCATCCGTTTGAGGATGACAAGTAGTAGATTACAACTTTATTGTGCAAAGTTTAGCCCATAAAGTAATCCATAAATAGCATCCCTCCCCTTCTTATTCCTAGGCAACCCCAAAATAAAGTCCATAGAAATGTCAATCAAAGTTTTTTTAAGAATAGAACGCAAAAGAGTTTCTAAAGTTCTATTTACAACTTCAGTTTGTCCATCCGTATGAGGATGACAAGTAGTAGATTACAACTTTATTGTGTAAAGTTTAGCCCATAAAGTAATCCATAAATAGAATCCCTCCCCTTCTTAGTCCTAGGCAACCCCAAAATAAAGTCCATAGAAATATCAGTCCAAGTTCTTTTTAAGAATAGCATGCAAAAGTGTTCTAAAAGTTATATTTACAACTTCAGTTTGTCCATCCGTTTGAGGATGACAAGTAGTAGATTACCACTTTATTGTGCAAAGTTTAGCCCATAAAGTAATCCATAAATAGAATCCCTCCCCTTCTTAGTCCTAGGCAACCCCAAAATAAAGTCCATAGAAATGTCAATCCAAGTTCTTTTAAGAATAGCATGCAAACGTGTTCTCAAAGTTCTATTTACACTTTAAGTTTGTCCATGCGTTTGAGGATAACAAGTAGTAGATTACAACTTTAATGTGCAAAGTTTAGCCCATAAAGTAATCCATAAATAGAATCCCTCCCCTTCTTAGTCCTTGGCAACCCCAAAATAAAGTCCATAGAAATGTCAATCCAAGTTCTTTTAAGAATAGCACGCAAAAGTGTTCCCAAAGTTCTATTTACAACTTCAGTTTGTCCATCCGTTTGAGGATGACAAGTAGTAGATTACAACTTTATTGTGCAAAGTTCAGCCCATAAAATAATCCATAAATAGAATCCCTCCCCTTCTTAGTCCTAGGCAACCCCAAAATAAAGTCCATAGAAATGTCAGTCCAAGTTCTTTTTAAGAATAGCACGCAAAAGTGTTCTCAAAGTTCTATTTACAACTTCAGTTAGTCCATCCGTTTGAGGATGACAAGTAGTAGATTACAACAATATTGAGCAAAGTTTAGTCCATAAAGTAATCCAAAAATATAATCCCTCCCCTTCTTAGTCCTAGGCAACCCCAAAATAAAGTCCATAAAAATGTCAATCCAAGTTCTTTTAAGAATAGCACGCAAACGTGTTCTCAAAGTTTTATTTACAACTTCAGTTTGTCCATCCGTTTGAGGATGACAAGTAGTAGATTACAACTTTACTGTGCAAAGTTTAGCCCATAAAATAATCCATAAATATAATCCCTCCCCTTCTTAGTCCTAGGCAACCCCAAAATAAAGTCCATAGAAATGTCAATCCAAGTTCTTTTAAGAATAGCACGCAAACGTGTTCTCAAAGTTCTATTTACAACTTCAGTTTATCCATCCGTTTGAGGATGACAAGTAGTAGATTACAACTTTATTGTGCAAAGTTTAGCCCATAAAGTAATCCATAAATAGAATCCCTCCCCTTCTTAGTCCTTGGCAACCCCAAAATAAAGTCCATAGAAATGTCAATCTAAGTTCTTTTAAGAATAGCACGCAAAAGTGTTCCCAAAGTTCTATTTACAACTTCAGTTTGTCCATCCGTTTGAGGATGACAAGTAGTAGATTACAACTTTATTGTGCAAAGTTTAGCGCATAAAGTAATCCATAAATAGAATCCCTCCCCTTCTTAGTCCTAGGCAACCCCAAAATAAAGTCCATAGAAATTTCAATCCAAGTTCTTTTAAGAATAGCACGCAAACGTGTTCCCAAAGTTTTATTTACAACTTCAGTTTGTCCATCCGTTTGAGGATGACAAGTAGTAGATTACAACTTTATTGTGCAAAGTTGGCTCCATAAAGTTATCCATAAATTGAATCCCTCCCCTTCTTAGTCCTAGGCAACCCCAAAATAAAGTCCATAGAAATTTCATTCCAAGTTCTTTTAAGAATAACACGCAAAAGTGTTCCCAAAGTTCTATTTACAACTTCAGTTTGTCCATCCGTTTGAGGATGACAAGCAGTAGATTACAACTTTATTGTGCAAAGTTTAGCCCATAAAGTAATCCATAAATAGAATCCCTCCCCTTCTTTGTAATAGCCGAGCCCGGTGTACGGTACGGTTTAAGCTTTATTGTGTTAATTGGGTTTTGTGATTAGATGATTATAGTTGTGTTTGGGCTATAGTATTATTGGTTATTATTTATTTGAGGTGTTAGTTGGTGTTGATTGTTCGTTTCAGCGTTTCGAATCGATTTTTAGTTGTTTTGTTACTGTTCATTGCCGTGAGTAGAGTGCACCCGCGCTCTTAGATGAGTGCCCCCGCGGTGTACTATTCATGATTTTGGTTTTGGAGGGCCGTGGCATCACCGCACCCGCGGCAGTGCAAGGACCGCACCCGCGGTGAGACCGCACCCGCGGTAATTGTAGCACCGCACCCGCGGTGTTCGTGCATGGGATTTATTTTGGTTGCCGTGAGCTTAGCGCACCCGCGGTGCTTGTGGGACCGCACCCGCGGTGTAAGTATGGGCGAGTTTTTAAGTGACTTTTTGGGAGTTGTTGGCCATACCTACCTTATCTTCTTTCCTCCATTTCCGATTTTCTCTCTTTTGGCAAGGGTTTTCATCCATTTCTTTAGCTTCCTACCTTTGATTCTTGGCTTTGTTTCGATTTCCGACTTGAGATCATCGTTCTCCGTGGTATAAGGAAGCTTAGGTAAGTTTTTGGTGCGATTCTAATGAGGTTTCGAGTTAAGGGTTATTTTGGATTTGATGTTTTGATGGTTCTATGGATTATTTAGCATGGACTTTTGGATTTAGTCTTGATATTGGTGTTATTTATGGATTATTGTTGTAGGTGGTGTACCAAGAGTATAGTTGGAGGTGTTCTATTGGTTTGTAAGTGGAATTTCATCCCTTTGCTCACATGATATTATATGTATTGTGTTTTAAAGGTTTCAAAGCGTTATTCCCTTCCATTGATCCATTGCTATGTATTCGTTTCATTGATTATCTATTGGAGGCATTGTATGTCTCACCATTGTTATAAAGGGAATACAAGATATATTATGAGATTGCGAAACGACGGCCTTAAATGCTATTGAGAATTCAAATGTTTTATTGGATTGATTAATCATAGCCATAGCATTGCATGCAATTAGATGATCATCGACCATAGGCTTTTATCCCCTCACAGTTATCGATTTATATCGATGGGATATTGGCAACCACAGTCACAGATAAGATTGATATCAATCCAACCATAGAAAAGAGAAATACCATCGTTTTGCTATCTATTGCCATTGTTATTGCTACAGTTATTGCTACGTTATTCATGTTTCAGAGTCGATGGTATTTATGATTTAAAAGCCATGTTTTACAGTGTATACTATGTATCATTGCTATGTAAGAGTTCCACTTGCTGAGATTTATTCTCATTTCAGTTATTTTCATGTGATGCAGATAAGAGCGACGGACCGGGACGTTGACTGTGGATGGGGGTCATATGCATACGAAGATTGGAAGGATGATTATTTTGTACCATTTTGTAACATGATCACACTAATGATATTTTGTATTTTGTTATGTCATTGGAATGATCATGTTGTTATTTTGTAAACACTTTTATAAAATGTATTTTGAAACTCCTTCCATGTTTGAAAGAAAATTTTAAATTCCGCTGTATTTTAATTGTATCGGGTCAGGGTGTCACATTTAGTGGTATCAGAGCGGTGTTCTTCGGACCAATGCATATGACTTCGTCTACTTTCAACTGTCCGGGTATGTTTTCTTGCATCTATCCATTGTTATATATATTGATTGGTGTCTTGTGAGCAATTGTAGAGTATGCCTCCTAAGCGTAAGGCGGCAGAGGGTGAGGATAGTTCTTCCTCGAGAGTTGTCGACGAGTTCGGCAAGTTGCTTAAGGAGCAGGCTAAGGTGCATAGCGATCAGATTCAACAGTTGCTCCAATTGCAAGGAGCAGGACAGGGTCGAGGCCAAGTGAGAGGTCAAGTTGCTCAGGCTGTTGGCACTGATGCCGTCTTTTCTTCTTTTAAGAGAATGGATCCACCGGAATTCGCAGGTAGCACCGATCCTCTAGTTGCTGTCGAGTGGGTCAAGGCGCTTGAAGCTATCTTCGATCATCTCCAGTATGAGGACAAAGACAGGATTAGCTGTGCAGTGTTCATGTTGGTTAAGGCTGCCCGCATTTGGTGGAATGCTACGAAAGTTGGAGTTGATGTTGCGACACTGAAGTGGTCAGAGTTCACTGACTTGTTCTACGACAAGTATTTCCCCGACGCACTTCGAGCGAGGAAGGTTACGGAGTTCTTGGAACTTAGACAGGGGAGCTTGGATGTTGGCCAGTATATTCTGAAGTTCGAGGAAGGTTGCCTATTTGCTCCGTATATTGCTTCGAACGACAAGGACAAGGGCGCTCATTTCATTCGAGGCCTTAGAGCGGAGATTCGTCGTGATATCAACATGTCCAAAGCTGTTACTTTCAAGGAGATTGTGTCCAAGGCATTGTTGGCCGAGCAAGACGAGAAGGACATCGCCTGGGAGAGGCAAGAGAGGCACCAGGCCATTGCTCAGAGAGGCCAGGGTTCGAATCAGAGGGGCAGGGATCGTTTCAAGGGCAAGGGCAAGATGGAGCCGAGTTCCAGACCACCGCCAGTTCCATTTGATCCCGAGAAGCCACTGTGTCCAAAGTGTGGTAAGCATTATCGAGGAGAGTGCAGATTGGGCACTCATACTTGTTTTCGTTGTGGCGCGGCGGGTCACGTTGCTAGGAATTGCCCGAGGGGAGATAGCCAAGGGAAGGTGCAGGGTCGTATCTTTGCGATGACCAAGGAAGGTATTAATCGTGATTCTTCATTGATCTCTAGTACTATTTTGATTTCAGGCAGAGTAGCTACTACTTTGATTGATACTGGTGCTACTCATTCTTTTATGTCTGAATTATTTTTGAGATCTTTGGGTATAGTTCCTTCTGTTCTTCCCATTCAGCTTAATGTTGTTTTACCTTCGGGGGATGTCTTGTGCCCGACATCAATTGTCTTTGCGTGCCCTGTTCGTATTGAGGAGCGAGTTGTATTCGCTGATTTGATTGTTATCCCTATGGTTGCCTTCGATGTTATTCTTGGCATGGATTGGCTTTCGACTTACCGTGCAGTTATCGATTGTGTTGCTAAGAAGATGACTTTTGCAGATGATGGCCAGGGAGGAGCGCTCGCCAGCACAGGTACTTCGCTGGTCCTTCCTTTTATTTCTTGCTTTGAGGCTGAGAGATTGTAATGCCCAAGATTTTAAAACACGTTAGTTTAAGATATGAATGAGACCAGATTATGTTGAGATTTAAAAGTTAAATATGTAAATTTTTGGGCGAAAGTGACTCGCCCGGGCGGACGCTTTTGACCGCCCGAGCGAGAATGCCTCGGAGAAGAGGGTCGAGAGTCACTCGCCCGGGCGGATGTTTTTGACCGCCCGAGCGAGGCTGCTGGAATGGGCGAAGGCCGAGAGTTGTTCGCCCCGGCGGAAGTTTTTGCTCGCCCGAGCGAGCGTGTAAAGTAGTCCAGGGCCGAGAGTTTCTCGCCCGGGCGGCAACTTTGGACCGCCCGAGCGAGAGCCGTGTACACCAAAGGATGTGCCATGTGTCTTGAAACATGCAAAGTATATATACTAAATGCACGATTTCTTCTTCATTCAGCAGGGAAAAGGTAGACTTCAGAGGAGAAAAGCTTCATTTCCTTTAGCTTATAATTTGTGCTTTTACAAGATTTAGCCATCCAACCTTAAATCTGACTTCGGTTTTGAACTCCTCTCGTTAGTAGCTACAAAGTGAGGTAAGTTTCATTCATTTCCAGCAAGTTTCGAAATTCAGATGATTGGGAAATTAGATTATGATAGTTATATTGTGTTCTTGAGATGGTAGATATTGTAGGACCGTAAACGGATCGAAGAACGGATATCGTATGCAATTGTTACGATTTTTCCAGCATGTTTAGTGTTGAAATTATGCAGATTTTGGAATCTTGACATAAGTATTGTGATGATTATGAGTTGAGAATTGTACCATGTTAATATATGCTGAATTGGGTTAATCGGTATCGAGAAAGTACGCCGTTATGCCGTCAGACTATACCGGAATTGATTATTGATTTGTTTAGGTGTTGAATTGAAATGGGAAGTGATATTGTATACTTCAACATTGTCATTTCAGATTCATCCTACCTCACTTCGGCATCGAGATCTAGACATCGATAAAGGTTTAGCAAGAAAGGTATAGTACATGTTTTGTTTGGGGAATCACGACTCAAATGAGATCACATTTGAGTTTCCCAACCAAAATCACATACTTGTTTTATTGTTCATACCTTGATATGATTATAATTGTTTATAGATTTGTTATAGAATTGTATACAAATCTTGCTATGCTTTGTTTACAGATCATGTGGCATTGCATTAGAATGATTATGCTTGTTTACAGATTGTGTATTCATGCATTAAGATAGGACAGTCTGGAGATCAGGCAGACTACTAGACGTTCGGCGTTATCACAGCTTAGGGGAAGATCACCGCCCCTATTGTAGACGCGGATACAGATCAGGCCGAAGTCTAGGAATAAGACGTACAGCACCTCGATTGGGAGGGTAGGTGACAGATAGCGACGTCTTATTCACCACGGGATCCCTAGAGTTCTAGTCGAGTCGCATCTAGACATGATTAGATTTGCATTGCATGATTATATATGAAGGATATTCATATCAGCATGTTTCATGTTTAGACTGTTTTATATGCATGTTACATGTTTATACTGGGATTTGTTCTCACCGGTTTTCCGGCTGTTGTTATGTCTGTATGTGTGCATAACAACAGGTGGGGCAGGATCTGGGTCGAGACAGAGATGATCGTATTAGCGTGGAGATCACGGGCGTAGCAGATGGACCAGTAGTTATCTTTTCTTATGTACTGTCTTTTATTACTGGTTAGGGAGAACATACAGAATAATACATGTATTTGATGTTTGTATGCTGTATTTAAATAAAGAACTCATGCTGGTTTGTTTACATTTGATTTAATGCAAAAAGCAAAAATTTGACCCATGTTTTTAATAACAATCCATTTAATCCCAAGAAAAAGAATTAGAGCCCGGGTCCCCACAACAGGTGGTATCAGAGCCGTAGGTTCTGTAGACTGAGATAGAGTAGAATGAGCGGGGTAGATCGAGTCAGCTTCCTTGCTTATGATATGCTAGCATGTTTATTGCTTTCGTTATTACATGTTGTTATTTGATTTCGTTCAACATGTGATTGACTGAATCAGAACTGATTCTAGATCAGAGGTAACTGACTAGAGGATGGCTGAAATAGTTGTATATTTTGTTTACTAATTAGTTGGTTTATTAGATATGCCTCCTAGAAGGGCAGCCGTACCTCTACGACCAGCAGCGCCAGAACAGGGGAGCACATCCGGAGATCCTATGGATGTTACGGCGACCCCTATGGAGACGTTGCTGAAGCGATTCCAATCTTTCCGACCTCCGACATTAAAGGGTACAGAGAATGCCATCGAGTGAGAAAGCTGGCTTGAAGACATTGAAATGCTATTCGACTCTTTGGAGTACAGTGACGAGAAGAGAATAAAGCTAATTGGCCATCAATTGCAAGATATAGCCAAGAATTGGTGGTTGAATATTAGGAGAGCTTTAGAGCAGCGGGGTACCGAGATTACGTGGAAGGTATTCAAGACGGAGTTCTATCAGCGATTCTTCCCTGTATCCTACCGTAAAGATAAAGGCGCTGAATTTGCCAACCTAAGGCAAGGGCCATTGAACATTGAAGAGTATGTTGCTAAATTCTCTTCTTTGCTTCGTTTTGCACCCCATGTTTCAGGAAATGACGAGGCCATGGCGGATCAGTTTATAAATGGCCTGAATCCAGATATCTTTACGTTGGTCAATACTGGGAGACCCGATAATTTCTCGGATGCATTGAATCGTGCCAAAGGAGCTGAAGCAGGATTTCTTAGGCAACGGAGTGCTCCATATGTTGCACCGAGTCCGAGACCGCCACTACCTTCATCCCAAGTTCCTCCTCCTCGATTCGAAAGCGGTGGTAGTAGCAGTGGACGCAAAGAACAGCTGAAGGCGAAAGGGAAGCAGTTTAAGCGACCTGGGAGCAGTTCGTCGAGCTCCAGCAGATCAAGACAGACTGGTTTTGATCAGAGTGCCAGGTATTCGGGTGTTTATTGCAGCTCCTGTGGAGGGAAGCATGCGACTGAACAGTGCCAAGGAGTTACAGGCCGATGCAACATTTGTAGGCAACCGGGGCATTTTGCCAAAGTCTGTCCCCAGAGGAGTGTACAGCAAGGCCAGAGTGGAAGAGCATCCGGTTCCGTACCTCAGTTTGAGCGGCAGGCATCATCAGTTCACTCTTTTCAGCCTCCACCAGCACAGACTCAACCCAGAGGCCGAGGTAGTCAGACGGTGACTCAACCCCCGAGGCAACAGGCTCAAGTGTTTGCATTGACAGAGGAGCAAGCACAAGATGCACCAGATGATGTTATAGCAGGTAACTGTTCTCTTTATGGTTATCCTGCTTATATTTTGATAGATACTGGCGCATCGCATACATTCATTTCGGAGCGATTTGCATTGTTGCATTCATTGCCTGTTGAGTCTTTGCTAGATGTTGTGTCTATTAATTCTCCGTTGGGAAGTGGATTGATATCTGTAACTACGGTTAGGCATTGCATTCTACAGTTTGAGGGGCATGAGATTGACCTAGATTGTATAGTGTTGGGTCTAGCTGATTTTGACTGTATAGTTGGTATTGACATGCTAACGAAGTATAGAGCCACCGTGGATTGTTTCCACAAGATTGTCAGATTTAGACCCGAGATGACAGACGAGTGGAAATTCTACGGGAAGGGTTCCAGATCTCGGATTCCCTTGATTTCGGCTCTTACTATGAACAGATTGTTGCAAAAAGGAGCAGATGGTTTCTTTATTTATGCTGTAGATATGCAGAAGTCGAGCCCGGCGTTGGCAGAAATACCAGTAGTGCGGGAATTTGCTGATATTTTTCCAGATGAGATCCCAGGATTACCTCCGGTTCGTGAGGTAGATTTCAGTATTGATCTTACACCAGGTACCGTCCCTATTTCGAGAGCTCCGTATAGGATGGCACCCATCGAACTAAAAGAACTGAAAGCACAATTAGAAGATCTTCTGGCCAAGGGATATATCAGACCTAGTGTATCTCCTTGGGGCGCTCCGGTGCTGTTTGTGCGGAAGAAAGATGGTTCGATGCGTTTGTGTATAGATTATCGGCAACTGAACAAGGCAACGATCAAGAACAAATATCCTTTGCCTAGGATTGATGATTTATTTGATCAGTTGCAGGGATCCTCCGTGTATTCGAAGATTGATTTGCGTTCTGGATATCATCAGCTCAGAGTTCGAGATATAGACATACCAAAGACAGCATTTCGAACCAGGTATGGACATTACGAATTTATTGTCATGCCTTTTGGTTTAACCAATGCTCCTGCGGTATTTATGGGGTTGATGAACCAAGTATTTCAGAGATATCTAGATGAATTTGTGATTGTCTTCATTGATGATATTTTGGTGTATTCGAAGAATAGAAATGAGCATGCAGAGCACCTCAGAATTGTTTTGCAGACGTTGAGAAACGAGCGACTGTATGCTAAATTGTCAAAGTGTGAGTTTTGGCTGGATCGAGTTGTCTTTTTGGGGCATATCATTTCTGGAGATGGTATTTCTGTTGATCCAAGCAAAGTGGAAGCTGTGATCAGTTGGTCGAGACCGACTTCTGTACCAGAAATACGCAGTTTCATGGGCTTAGCCGGTTACTACAGAAGATTTATCAAAGATTTCTCCAGTATTGCCAAGCCGATAACTCAATTGACACAAAAGAATGCACCATTTGTTTGGTCAGAGGAGTGTGAGTCTAGCTTTGTTGAATTGAAGAAAAGACTGACTAGTGCTCCAGTATTGACGATACCTTCAAGTACAGGTAATTTTGTTGTATATTGTGATGCTTCTCATAGAGGTTTGGGATGTGTTCTTATGCAGCAAGGCCATGTGATCGCATATGCCTCGAGACAATTGAAGCCACATGAGGTACGATACCCCATTCATGATTTGGAATTGGCGGCTATCGTATTTGCATTAAAGATTTGGCGTCATTATCTCTACGGCGAAAAATTTGAGATATTCTCTGATCACAAAAGCCTAAAGTACCTATTCTCTCAATCGGAACTGAATATGAGGCAGCGTAGATGGCTTGATCTTTTGAAAGATTTTGACTGTGAAATCAAATATTATCCAGGGAAGTCAAATGCAGCAGCAGATGCCTTGAGTCGTAAGGTATGTTCTTTGTCCTTATCGACGATAGGTGTTATCAAGTTAGTTGAAAATTGTTGTACATCTGGATTAGAATTTGATACAGATAGTAAGCCACTACGACTGTTTACAATCCAAGTTGAGCCCAATTTGATTATGAGGATCAAGGAAGCACAAAGAACCGATCAGAATGTACAGAAATCAATCCAAATGGTCAGATCAGGGCATGTATCAGAATATCAGGTACGGGATCATGTGTTGTACGTGAATAACCGTCTAGTTGTGCCAGATGTTGCAGATTTGAGACAGCAGATTCTGACAGAAGCACATTGTAGTCGGTTCAGCATTCATCCGGGTGGCAGGAAGATGTACAACGACTTGAAGACACAATTCTGGTGGAAGCAAATGAAGTCAGACATTGCCGAATTTGTGTCTAAGTGTTTGAACTGCCAACAGGTGAAAGCTGAGAGGAAGAAGCCTGGTGGATTACTTCAGAGTCTAGCCATTCCTGAATGGAAATGGGACCACATTTCCATGGATTTCGTGACGAAGTTACCCAGATCATCCAAAGGCTGTGATGCGATTTGGGTCATTATTGACAGATTGACCAAATCTGCTTGTTTCATTCCGTACAGAATGACGTATAGACAGGATCAGATGGCGGAGATTTATATTCGAGAGGTAGTCAGATTGCATGGAGTGCCGAAGTCTATCGTATCAGATCATGATTCACGATTCACTTCTCACTTTTGGCACAGTTTACAACAGGCTTTAGGTACGACATTACACCTGAGTACGGCTTACCATCCTCAGACAGACGGACAGTCAGAGCGGACTATCCAGACATTAGAGGATATGTTGAGGGCCGTCGTGCTAGATTTTGGCATTGGTTGGCAAGATTCTCTACCTCTTTGCGAATTTTCTTACAATAACAGCTATCAGACGAGTATTGAGATGGCGCCGTTTGAAGCTTGGTATGGCAAGAAGTGCAGATCTCCGCTATATTGGGATGATATTTCAGAAGTGCCAGAACTTGGGCCAGACATGATTCGTGACATTACTGAGAAGGTGAAAGTTATTCAGAAAAGAATGAAAACAACACAGGATCGACAAGCAAAGTATGCCAATATCAGACGTAGACCGTTAGTATTTGAGGAAGGAGATAGAGTATTCTTAAAGATTTCTCCATTCAGAGGCGTGGTGCGATTTGGCAAACGCGGGAAACTATCTCCTCGATACATTGGTCCTTACGAGATTCTTGAGAAAATTGGCGATCGAGCTTATCGACTAGCACTTCCTCCTTCTCTATCCGGAATACATGACGTGTTTCATGTATCAATGTTACGAAACTATATGCCAGATGTTTCTCATGTCATTCAACCTGACGAAGCTGAACTTGATCAGACGTTGAGCTATGTGGAACAACCGATACAGATTCTTGATCGGAAAAATAAGCAACTCAGAACGAAGAATATTCCACTTGTGAAAGTTCAGTGGAGTCGTCATGGCATTGAAGAAGCGACTTGGGAGACAGAAGCCAGCATGAGACAGAAACACCCCGAGTTATTTCAATGATGTGAGTATTTATCCAGTTTTAGATGGTAATGCTGTTTTAAATACTTTAATTGATTTATATCAAGTTCGAGGACGAACTTATGTCTTAGAGGGGGAGACTTGTAATGCCCAAGATTTTAAAACACGTTAGTTTAAGATATGAATGAGACCAGATTATGTTGAGATTTAAAAGTTAAATATGTAAATTTTTGGGCGAAAGTGACTCGCCCGGGCGGACGCTTTTGACCGCCCGAGCGAGAATGCCTCGGAGAAGAGGGTCGAGAGTCACTCGCCCGGGCGGATGTTTTTGAACGCCCGAGCGAGGCTGCTGGAATGGGCGAAGGCCGAGAGTTGTTCGCCCCGGCGGAAGTTTTTGCTCGCCCGAGCGAGCGTGTAAAGTAGTCCAGGGCCGAGAGTTTCTCGCCCGGGCGGCAACTTTGGACCGCCCGAGCGAGAGCCGTGTACACCAAAGGATGTGCCATGTGTCTTGAAACATGCAAAGTATATATACTAAATGCACGATTTCTTCTTCATTCACCAGGGAAAAGGTAGACTTCAGAGGAGAAAAGCTTCATTTCCTTTAGCTTATAATTTGTGCTTTTACAAGATTTAGCCATCCAACCTTAAATCTGACTTCGGTTTTGAACTCCTCTCGTTAGTAGCTACAAAGTGAGGTAAGTTTCATTCATTTCCAGCAAGTTTCGAAATTCAGATGATTGGGAAATTAGATTATGATAGTTATATTGTGTTCTTGAGATGGTAGATATTGTAGGACCGTAAACGGATCGAAGAACGGATATCGTATGCAATTGTTACGATTTTTCCAGCATGTTTAGTGTTGAAATTATGCAGATTTTGGAATCTTGACATAAGTATTGTGATGATTATGAGTTGAGAATTGTACCATGTTAATATATGCTGAATTGGGTTAATCGGTATCGAGAAAGTACGCCGTTATGCCGTCAGACTATACCGGAATTGATTATTGATTTGTTTAGGTGTTGAATTGAAATGGGAAGTGATATTGTGTACTTCAACATTGTCATTTCAGATTCATCCTACCTCATTTTGTTATGCACACATACAGACATAACAACAGCCGAAAACCGGTGAGAACAAATCCCAGTTAAAAACATGTAACATGCATATAAAACAGTCTAAACATGAAACATGCTGATATGAATATCCTTCATATATATCATGCAATGCAAATCTAATCATGTCTAGATGCGACTCGACTAGAACTCTAGGGATCCCGTGTGAATAAGACGTCGCTATCTGTCACCTACCCTCCCAATCGAGGTGCTGTACGTCTTATTCCTAGACTTCGGCCTGATCTGTATCCGCGTCTACAATAGGGGCGGTGATCTCCCCTAAGCTGTGATAACGCCGAACGTCTAGTAGTCTGCCTGATCTCCAGACTGTCCTATCTTAAGCATGAATACACAATCTGTAAACAAGCATAATCATTCTAATGCAATGCCACATGACTGTAAACAAAGCATAGCAAGATTTGTATACAATTCTATAAACAAATCTATAAACAATTATAATCAATCAAGGTATGAACAATAAAACAAGTATGTGATTTGTGTTGGGAAACTCAAATGTGATCTCATTTGAGTCGTGATTCCCCAAACAAAACATGTACTATACCTTTCTGCAAACCTTTATCGATGTCTAGATCTCGATGCCGAAGTGAGGTAGGTGAATCTGAAATGACAATGTTGAAGTACACAATATCACTTCCCTTCAATTCAACACCTAAACAAATCAATAATCAATCCGGTATAGTCTGACGGCATAACGGCGTACTTTCTCGATACGATTAACCCAATTCAGCATATATTAACATGGTACAATTCTCAACTCATAATCATCACAATACTTATGTCAAGATTCCAAAACTGCATAATTTCAACAATAACATGGAAAAATCGTAACAATTGCATACGATATCCGTTCTTCGATCCGTTTCGGTCCTACAAATCTACCATCTCAAGAACACAATATAACTATTCATAATCTAATTTCCCAATCATCTGAATTTCGAAACTTGCTGAGAATGAATGAAACTTACCTCACTTTGTAGCTACTAACGAGAGGAGTTCAAAACCGAAGTCAGATTTAAGGTGGATGGCTAAATCTTGTAAAAGCACAAATATAAGCTAAAGGAAATGAAGCTTTTCTCCTCTGAATCTACCTTTCCTGGTGAATGAAGAAGAAACGTGCATTAGTATATATACTTTGCATGTTTCAAGACACATGGCACACCTTTGGTGTACACGGCTCTCGCTCGGGCGGTCCAAAGTTGCCGCCCGGGCGAAAACTCTCGGCCTGGACTACTTACACGCCGCTCGGGCGAGCAAAAACTTCCGCCGGGGCGAACAACTCTCGGCCTTCGCCCATTCCAGCACCTCGCTCGGGCGTCAAAAACATCCGCCCGGGCGAGTGACTCTCGACCCTCTTCTCCGAGGCATTCTCGTCGGCGGTCAAAAGCGTCCGCCCGGGCGAGTCACTTTCGCCCAAAAATTACATATTTAACTTTTAAATCTCAACATAATCTGGTCTCATTCATATCTTAAACTAACGTGTTTTAAAATCTTGGGCATTACAAGTCTCCCCCTCTAAGACATAAGTTCGTCCTCGAACTTGATATAAATCAATAAGTATTTAAAACAGCATACCATCTAAAACTGGATAATACCTCACATCATTGAAATAACTCGGGGGTGTTTCTGCTCATGCGGCTTCTTCTGTCCCCAAGTCGCTTCTTCAATGCCATGACGACTCCACTGAACTTTCACAAGTGAATATTCTTCGTTCTGAGTTGCTTATTTTTCCGATCAAGAATCTGTATCGGTTGTTCCACATAGCTCAAGTCGACTCAAGTTCAGCTTCGTCAGGTTGAATGACATGAGAAACATCTGCATAAGTTCGTAACATTGATACATGAAACACGTCATGTATCCGGATAAGGAAGGAAGGGTGCTAGTCGATAAGCTCGATCGCAATTTTCTCAAGAATCTCGTAAGGACCAATGTATCGAGGAGATAGTTTCCCGCGTTTGCCAAATCGCACCACGCCTCTGAAGGGAGAAATCTTTAGAAATACCTATCTCCTTCCTCAAATACTAACGGTCTACGTCTGATATTGGCTACTTTGCTTGTCTCTGTGTTTTCATTCTTTTCTGAATAACTTTCACCTCTCAGTAATGTCACGAATCATGTCTGGCCCAAGTTCTGGCACTCTGAAATATCATCCCAATATAGCGGAGATTGCACTCTGCCATACCAAGCTTCAAACGGCGCCATCCAAATACTCGTCGATAGCTGTTATTGTAAGAAAATCGCAAAGAGGTAGAGAATCTTGCCAACCAATGCCAAAATCTAGCACGACGGCCCTCAACTATCCTCTAATGTCTGGATAGTCCGCTCTGACTGTCCGTCTGTCTGAGGATGGTAAGCCGACTCAGGTGTAATGTCGTACCTAAGCCTGTTGTAAACTGTGCCAAAAGTGAGAAGTGAATCGTGAATCATGATCGATACGATAGACTTCGGCACTCCATGCAATCTGACTACCTCTCGAATATAAATCTCCGCCATCTGATCCGTCTATACGTCATCTGTACGGAAGAAACAAGCAGATTTGGTCAATCGTCAATAATGACCCAAATCGCATACACAGCCTTTGGATGATCTGGGTAACTTCGTCACGAAATCCATGGAATGTGGTCCCATTTCCATTCAGGAATGGCTGACTCGAAGTAATCCACCAGGCTTCTTCCTCTCATGTCTTTCACCTGTTGGCATTTCAAACACTTAGACACAAATTCGGCAATGTCTGACTTCATTTGCTTCCACCAGAAGTGTCTTCAAGTCGTTGTACATCTTCCTGCCACCGGAGGATGAATGCTGAACCGACTACAATGTGCTTCTGCAGAATTGCTGTCTCAAATCTGCAACATCGGCACAACTAGACGGTTATTCACGTACAACACATGATCCCGTACGATATTCTGATACATGCCCTGATCTGACCATTTGGATTGATTTCTGTACATTCTGATCGGTTCTTTGTGCTTCCTTGATCCTCATAATCAAATTGGGCTAACTGGATTGTAAACGTCGTAGTGGCTTACTATCGTATCAAATTCTAATCCAGATGTACAACAATTTTCAACTAACTTAATAACACCTATCGTCGATAAGGACAAAGAACATACCTTACATCAAGGCATCTGCTGTGCATTGACTTCCCTGGATAATATTTGATTTCACAGTCAAAATCTTTCAAAGATCAAGCCATCTACGCTGCCTCATATCAGTTCCGATTGAGAGAATAGGTACTTTAGGCTTTTGTGATCAGAGAATATCTCAAATTTTTCGCCGTGAGATAATGACGCCAAATCTTTAATGCAAATACGATAGCCGCAATTCCAAATCATGAATGGGTATCGTACCTCATGTGGCTTCAAGTCTCGAGGCAATGCGATCACATGGCCTTGCTGCATAAGAACACACCCAAACTCTATGAGAAGCATCACAATTACAACAAAATTACCTGTACTTGAAGGTATCGTCAATACTGGAGCACTGTCAGTCTTTTCTTCAATTCAACAAAGCTAGACTCACACTCCTCTGACCAAACAAATGGTGCTCTTTTTTTGTGTCAATTGAGTTATCGGCTTGGCAATACTGGAGAAATCTTTGATAAATCTTCTGTAGTAACCGGCTAAGCCCATGAAACTGCGTATTCTGGTACAGAAGTCGGTCCGACCAACTGATCACAGCTTCCACTTTGCTTGGATCAACAGAAATACCACTCCAGAAATGAATGCCCCAAAAGACACATCGATCCAGCCAAAACCACACTTTGACAATTTAGCATACAGTCGCTCGTTTCTCAACGTCTGCAAAACAATTCTGAGGTGCTCTGCATGCTCATTTCTATTCTTCGAATACACCAAAATATCTCAATGAAGACAATCAAAATTCATCTAGATATCTCTGAAATACTTGGTTATCAACCCCATAAATACCGCAGGAGCATTGGTTAAACCAAAAGGCATGACAATAAATTCGTAATGTCCATACTGGTTCGAAATGCTGTCTTTGGTATGTCTATATCTCGAACTCTGAGCTGATGATATCCAGAACGCAAATCAATCTTCGAATACACGGAGGATCCCGCAACGATCAAATAAATCATCAATCCTAGGCAAAGGATATTTGTTCTGATCGTTGCCTGTTCAGTTGCCGATAATCTATACACAAACCAGACGAACCATCTTTCTTCCGCACAAACAGCACCGGAGCGCCCCAAGGAGATACACTAGGTCGATAATCCTTGGCCAGAAATCTTCTAATTGTGCTTTCAGTTCTTTAGTTCGATGGGTGCCATCCTATACGGAGCTCTCGAAATAGGGACGGTACCGTGGTGTAAGATCAATACTGAAATCTACCTCACGAACCGGAGGTAATCCTGGGATCTCATCTGGAAAAATATCAGCAAATTCCCGCACTACTGGTATTCTGCCAACGCCGGGCTCGACTCTGCATATCTACACATAAATAAGAAACCATCTTCCTTTTTGCAACAATCTGTTCATAGTAAGAGCCGAAAAAGGGAATCCGAGATCTGGAACCCTTCCCGTAGAATTTCCATCGTCTGTCATCTCGGGTCTAAATCTGACAATCTTGTGGAAACAATCCACGGTGGTCTATACTCGTTGCATGTCATACCAACATACAGTCAAAATCAGCTAGACCAAACATATACAATCTAGGTCAATCTCATGCCCCTCAAACTGTAGAATGCAATGCCTAACCGTAGTTACAGATATCAATCACTTCCCAACGGAGAAATATAGACACAACATCTAGCAAAGACTCAACAGGCAATGAATGCAACAATGCAAATCGCTCCGAAATGAATGTATGCGATGCGCCAGTATCTATCAAAATATAAGCAGGATAACCATAAAGAGAACAGTTACCTGCTATACATCATCTGGTGCATCTTGTGCTGCTCCTCTGTCAATGCAAACACTTGAGCCTGTTGCCTCGGGGTTGAGTCACCGTTGACTACCTCGGCCTCTGGTGTGAGTCTGTCTGTTGGAGGCTGAAAAAGTGAACGATGATGCCTGCCGCTCAAACTGAGGTACGGAACCGGATTCCTTCCACTCTGGCCTTGCTGTACACTCCTCTGGGGACAGACTTTGGCAAAATCCCCGGTTGCCTACAAATGTTGCATCGGCCTGTAACTCCTTGGCACTGTTCAGTCGCATGCTCCTCCACGGAGCTGCAATAAACACCCGAATACCTGCACTCTGATCAAAACCAGTCTGCTTGATCTGCTGAGCTCGACGAACTTCCCAGGTCGCTTAAACTGCTTCCCTTTCGCCTTCACTGTTCTTTCGTCCACTGCTACTACCACGCTTTCGAATCGAGGAGAGGAACTTGGAGGAAGGTAGTGGCGGTCTCGACCTCGGTGCAACATATGGAGCATCCGTTGCCTAAGAAATCCTGCTTCAGCTCCTGGCACGATCAATGCATCCAAATTACGTGGGTCTCCCAGTATTGACCAACGTAAAGATATCTGGATTCAGGCCATTTATAAACTGATCCGCCATGGCTCGTCATTTCCTGAAACATGGGGTGCAAAACGAAGCAAAGAAGAGAATTAGCAACATACTCTTCAATGTTCAAGGTGCCCTTGCTTGTTGGCAAATTCAGCGCCTTTATCTTTACGGTAGGATACAGGGAAGAATCGCTGATAGAACTCCGTCTTGAATACCTTCCACGTAATCTCGGTACCCACCGCTGCTCTAAAGCTCTCCTAATATTCAACCACAATTCTTGGCTATATCTTGCAATTGATGGCCAATTAGCTTTATTCTCTTCTCGTCACTGTACTCCAAAGAGTCGAATAGCATTCAATGTCTTCAAGCCAGCTTTCTCACTCGATGGCATTCTCTGTACCCTTAATGTCGGAGGTCGGAAAGATTGGAATCGCTTCAGCAACGTCTCCATAGGGGTCGCCGTAACATCCATAGGATCTCCGGATGTGCTCCCCTGTTCTGGCGCTGCTGGTCGTAGAGGTACGGCTGCCCTTCTAGGAGGCATATCAATAAACCAACTAATTAGTAAACAAAATATACAACTATTTCAGCCATCCTCTAGTCAGTTACTCTGATCTAGAATCAGTTCTGATTCAGTCAATCACATGTTGAACGAAATCAAATAACAACATGTAATAACGAAAGCAATAAACATGCTAGCATATCATAAGCAAGGAAGCTACCGATCTACCCCGCTCATTCTACTCTATCTCAGTCTACAGAACCTACGGCTCTGATACCACCTGTTGTGGGGACCCGGGCTCTAATTCTTTTTCTTGGGATTAAATGGATTGTATTAAAAAACATGGGTCAAATTTTGGCTTTTTGCATTAAATCAAATGTAAACAAACAGCATGAGTTCTTTATTTAAATACAGCATACAAACATCAAATACATGTATATTCTGTATGTTCTCCCTAACCAGTAATAAAAACAGTACATAAGAAAAGATAACTACTGGTCCATCTGCTACGCCCGTGATCTCCACGCTAATACGATCATCTCTGTCTCGACCCAGATCCTGCCCCACCTGTTGTTATGCACACATACAGACATAACAACAGCCGGAAAACCGGTGAGAACAAATCCCAGTATAAACATGTAACATGCATATAAAACAGTCTAAACATGAAACATGCTGATATGAATATCCCATATATAATCATGCAATGCAAATCTAATCATGTCTAGATGCGACTCGACGAACTCTAGGGATCCCGTGGTGAATAAGACGTCGCTATCTGTCACCTACCCTCCCAATCGAGGTGCTGTACGTCTTATTCCTAGACTTCGGCCTGATCTGTATCCGCGTCTACAATAGGGGCGGTGATCTCCCCTAAGCGTGGATAACGCCGAACGTCTAGTAGTCTGCCTGATCTCCAGACTGTCCTATCTTAATGCATGAATACACAATCTGTAAACAAGCATAATCATTCTAATGCAATGCCACATGATCTGTAAACAAAGCATAGCAAGATTTGTATACAATTCTTATAACAAATCTATAAACAATTATAATCATATCAAGGTATGAACAATAAAACAAGTATGTGATTTTTGTGGGAAACTCAAATGTGATCTCATTTGAGTCGTGATTCCCCAAACAAAACATGTACTATACCTTTCTTGCTAAACCTTTATCGATGTCTAGATCTCGATGCCGAAGTGAGGTAGGATGAATCTGAAATGACAATGTTGAAGTATACAATATCACTTCCCATTTCAATTCAACACCTAAAAATCAATAATCAATTCCGGTATAGTCTGACGGCATAACGGCGTACTTTCTCGATACCGATTAACCAATTCAGCATATATAACATGGTACAATTCTCAACTCATAATCATCACAATACTTATGTCAAGATTCCAAAATCTGCATAATTCAACACTAAACATGCTGGAAAATCGTAACAATTGCATACGATACCGTTCTTCGATCCGTTTACGGTCCTACAATATCTACCATCTCAAGAACACAATATAACTATCATAATCTAATTTCCCATCATCTGAATTTCGAAACTTGCTGGAAATGAATGAAATACCTCACTTTGAGCTACTAACGAGAGGAGTTCAAGACAACCGAAGTCAGATTTAAGGTGGATGGCTAAATCTTGTAAAAGCACAAATATAAGCTAAAGGAAATGAAGCTTTTCTCCTCTGAAGTCTACCTTTCCCTGCTGAATGAAGAAGAAATCGTGCATTTAGTATATATATCTTTGCAGTGTTCAAGACACATGGCACATCCTTTGGTGTACACGGTCTCGCTCGGGCGGTCCAAAGTTGCCGCCCGGGCGAGAAACTCTCGGCCCTGGACTACTTTACACGCTCGCTCGGGCGAGCAAAAAACTTCCGCCGGGGCGAACAACTCTCGGCCTTCGCCCATTCCAGCAGCCTCGCTCGGCGGTCAAAAACATCCGCCCGGGCGAGTGACTCTCGACCCTCTTCTCCGAGGCATTCTCGCGGCGGGCGGTCAAAACGTCCGCCCGGGCGAGTCACTTTCGCCCAAAAATTTACATATTAACTTTTAAATCTCAACATAATCTGGTCTCATTCATATCTTAAACTAACGTGTTTTAAAATCTTGGGCATTACAATCTCTCAGCCTCAAAGCAAGAAATAAAAGGAAGACCAGCGAAGACTGTGCTGGCGAGCGCTCCTCCCGGCCATCATCTGCAAAAGTCACCTTCTTAGCAACACAATCGATAACTGCACGGTAAGTCGAAAGCCAATCCATGCCAAGATAACATCGAAGGCAACCATAGGGATAACAATCAAATCAGCGAATACAACTCGCTCCTCAATACGAACAGGGCACGCAAAGACAATTGATGTCGGGCACAAGACATCCCCCGAAGGTAAAACAACATTAAGCGAATGGGAAGAAACAGAAGGAACTATACCCAAAGATCTCAAAAATAATTCAGACATAAAAGAATGAGTAGCACCAGTTCAACAAATAGTAGCTACTCTGCCTAAATCAAAATAGTATAGAGATCAATGAAGAATCACGATTAATACCTTCCTTGGTCATCGCAAAGATACGACCCTGCACCTTCCCTTGGCTATCTCCCCTCGGGCAATTCCTAGCAACGTGACCCGCCGCGCCACAACGAAAACAAGTATGAGTGCCCAATCTGCACTCTCCTCGATAATGCTTACCACACTTTGGACACAGTGGCTTCTCGGGATCAAATGGAACTGGCGGTGGTCTGGAACTCGGCTCCATCTTGCCCTTGCCCTTGAAACGATCCCTGCCCCTCTGATTCGAACCCTGGCCTCTCGAGCAAGGCCTGGTGCCTCTCTTGCCTCTCCCAGGCGATGTCCTTCCGTCTTGCTCGGCCAACAATGCCTTGGACACAATCTCCTTGAAAGTAACAGCTTTGGACATGTTGATATCACGACGAATCTCCGCCTAAGGCCTCGAATGAAATGAGCGCCCTTGTCCTTGTCGTTCGAAGCATATACGGAGCAAATAGGCAACCTTCCTCGAACTTCAGAATATACTGGCCAACATCCAAGCTCCCCTGTCTAAGTTCCAAGAACTCCGTAACCTTCCTCGCTCGAAGTGCGTCGGGGAAATCTTGTCGTAGAACAAGTCAGTGAACTCTGACCACTTCAGTGTCGCAACATCAACTCCAATTCGTAGCATTCCACCAAATGCGGGCAGCCTTAACCAACATGAACACTGCACAGCAATCCTGTCTTTGTCCTCATACTGGAGATGATCGAAGATAGCTTCAAGCGCCTTGACCCACTCGACAGAAACTAGAGGATCGTGCTACCTGCGAATTCCGGTGGATCCATTCTCTTAAAAGAAGAAAAGACGGCATCAGTGCCAACAGCCTGAGCAACTTGACCTCTCACTTGGCCTCGACCTGTCCTGCTCCTTGCAATTGGAGCAACTGTTGAATCTGATCGCTATGCCCTTAGCCTGCTCCTTAAGCAACTTGCCGAACTCGTCGACAACTCTCGAGGAAGAACTATCCTCACCCTCTGCCGCCTTACGCTTAGGAGGCATACTCTACAATTGCTCACAAGACACCAATCAATATATATAACAATGGATAGATGCAAGAAAACATACCCGGACAGTTGAAAGTAGACGAAGTCATATGCATTGGTCCGAAGAACACCGCTCTGATACCACTAAATGTGACACCCTGACCGATACAATTAAAATACAGCGGAATTTAAAATTTTCTTTCAAACATGGAAGGAGTTTCAAAATACATTTTATAAAAGTGTTTACAAAATAACAACATGATCATTCCAATGACATAACAAAATACAAAATATCATTAGTGTGATCATGTTACAAAATGGTACAAAATAATCATCCTTCCAATCTTCGTATGCATATGACCCCCATCCACAGTCAACGTCCGGTCCGTCGCTCTTATCTGCATCACATGAAAATAACTGAAATGAGAATAAATCTCAGCAAGTGGAACTCTTACATAGCAATGAACATAGTATACACTGTAAAACATGGCTTTTAAATCATAAATACCATCGACTCTGAAACATGAATAACGTAGCAATAACTGTAGCAATAACAATGGCAATAGATAGCAAAACGATGGTATTTCTCTTCTTTTCTATGGTTGGATTGATATCAATCTTATCGTGACTGTGGTTGCCAATATCCCATCGATATAAACGATAACTGTGAGGGGAAAAGCCTATGGTCGATGATCATCTAATGCATGCAATGCTATGGCTATGATTAATCAATCCAATAAAACATTGAATTCTCAATAGCATTTAAGGCCGTCGTTCGCAATCTCATAATATCTGTATTCCCTTATAAAAATGGTGAGACATACAATGCCTCCAATAGATAATCAATGAAACGAATACATAGCAATGGATCAATGGAAGGGAATAACGCTTTGAAACCTTTAAAACACAATACAATAATATCATGTGAGCAAAGGGATGAAATTCCACTACAAACCAATAGAACACCCCAACATACTCTTGGTACCACACCTACAACAATAATCCAAATAACACCAATATCAAGACTAAATCCAAAAGTCCATGCTAAATAATCCATAGAAAATCAAACATCAAATCCAAATAACCCTTAACTCGAAACCTCATTAGAATCGCACCAAAAACTTACCTAAGCTTCCTTATACCACGGAGAACGATGATCTCAAGTCGGAAATCGAAACAAAGCCAAGAACAAAGGTAGGAAGCTAAAGAAATGATGAAAACCCTTGCCAAAAGAGAGAAAATCGGAAATGAGGAAAGAAGATAGAGGTTAGGCCAACAACCCAAAAAGTCACTTAAAAACTCGCCATACTTACACCGCGGGTGCGGTCCCACAAGCACCGCGGGTGCGCTAAGCTCACGGCAACCAAAATAAATCCCATGCACGAACACCGCGGGTGCGGTGCTACAATTACCGCGGGTGCGGTCTCACCGCGGGTGCGGTCCTTGCACTGCCGCGGGTGCGGTGATGCCACGGCCCTCAAAAACCAAAATCATGAATAGTACACCGCGGGGGCACTCTCTAAGACGCGTTGCACTCTACTCACGGCAATGAACAGTAACAAAACAACTAAAAATCGATTCGAAACGCTGAAACGAACACAACACCAACTAACACTCAAATAAATAAAACCAATAATACTATACCCCAAACACAACTATAATCATCTAATCACAAAACCCATTAACACAATAAACTTAAACCGTACCGTACACCGGGCTCGGCTATTACAAAAAGGGGAGGGATTCTATTTATGGATTACTTTATGGGCTAAACTTTGCACAATAAATTTGAATCTACTGCTTGTCATCCTCAAACGATGGACAAACTGAAGTTGTAAATAGAACTTTGGGAACACTTTTGCGTGTTATTCTTAAAAGAACTTGGAATGAAATTTCTATGGACTTTATTTTGGGGTTGCCTAGGACTAAGAAGGGGAGGGATTCAATTTATGGATAACTTTATGGAGCCAACTTTGCACAATAAAGTTTGTAATCACTACTGTCATCCTCAAACGGATGGACAAACTGAAGTTGTAAATAAAACTTTGGGAACACGTTTGCGGTGCTATTCTAAAAGAACTTGGATTGAAATTTCTATGGACTTTATTTTGGGGTTGCCTAGAACTAAGAAGGGAGGGATTCTATTTATGGATTACTTTATGCGCAAAACTTTGCACAATAATTTGTAATCTACTACTTGTCATCCTCAAACGGATGGACAAACTGAAGTTGTAAATAGAACTTGGGAACACTTTTGCGTGCTATTCTAAAAGAACTAGATTGACATTTCTATGGACTTATTTTGGGGTTGCCAAGGACTAAGAAGGGGGAGGGATTCTATTTATGGATTACTTTATGGGCTAAACTTTGCACAATAAAGTTGTAATCTACTACGTG